>NW_022681469.1:44557098-44767098 GCF_009764315.1 Trachypithecus francoisi | reverse complement strand
AGTAGTTGTAATGTTAGAAACAATTGCTGGTCAAGTTCAACTTGTTGCTATTGTTTTTAATTTGCACAGGAGTAGTATCAGAAATTAGTGTCACTGCTTGTATCTAGCTGAATTTTAAACAACAGAACATTAGTTTTTTATGTTGGTGCCACCAACTGTAAATGACATAAGTTAGTTATTACAAAACACAGTAATTAGACTGTTGCAACCATCTAAAACCTTAGGCTTCCAGTCTGTGCTGTTAGTGTTAAGATGTAAAGTGCAATCCTAAGCTAACATTATCTGTGCAAGCACCATAGAAACATTTGCATATCTGCATAGATCTTACAACTGTACTCTTTACCTCCTTGTGATAAAGCTTTGTCTACCTGCAAACACAGTCAAAGGCTACAGCTGCAAACCAAAGCCAACTCTAACCATGGCCAAGAGCTCAAGGACAGAAGCAGCCACATGCTTTGGTCAGCCTTCTGTAACTTCAATTAGTACAAAGGAACCTTTTCCATGAACTACCTGCTGTTTTCTGATGACCTCTGGGATCTTTTCATTTAGCCCTAAACAAAGAAACAAAATATGACAAAAACCACAACTAAAAAAGTTAATTCAGTCACAGAGTAATCTTCTGAGGCCAAAAGTCCATCTAAATGCAATGAAGATTTGCTTTCATTAAAGACAGAGGTGAGGACAAAATCTGCAGTGGAAGTTATGATATGCTAGAAAGCAACAAATGTGGATCACTGACCAAAACGATTATGTACTTGATGCAAATGCAGATTGCATATTGTTATATATATAGTACTTTGTGTTTTTGTTTTCCCTCATTCAGTCAGTTATTTTCAGTGGTGAATACATGTTGTTAGAAGATGTCTTGTACGGTCTTAATCTTTGTTGTATACTATTTTTTTATAGTCTTAAGTTATAATGAAAAAACAAAAAGTAGGAACCAAACATAAAAGGTCTAGTAAAGCCAAAAATTAATTTCATATTGATTTTAAAGTGATCTAGCTGAGTTTTTACACTGAAAGCAAAGATTATAGCAATTGTAGTCCATGGTATTTATTTTCAGTCAAACCAAAGTTACATATAATTCTGCCTCTGCTTATACGGGATATTAACACTAACAATACACTCCCTTCAAAGACTTGCACAGGCCAAACTGTTGGAATGCTGGTTTTCTTGACAACTCCAAACCCCAAAACTATGATACTGAATAATGGTGTAGTTGAAAATAGCATAGTCAGATGTTTGCTTAAAACCTAGAAACTTAACGTGTTGCTTTTCATGTGCTGTGCCAAGTCTTGATAATACTTTTTCCCCCAACCAAGGGACCTCATAACCTGATTATGGTTATTGCTTTACAAACAGTTTTGACAGAAGGTGGCTGCTAGAGCTTAACATATGTACCAGTTCCATGTGATGGAACCGGTTCTTGCAAACTAAGCTCATCATTGATTCTTTGCTGAAGTCAGCAAATAGAGTTAGAGAGATACCCAGTCATCTATCACACCAAATAAAAGGACATAACGGCTTTCAAAAGGGTGTTCCCACTTACCCAAAAGGCTTTCTGAAAGCTTCTACCTCTGCAAAAAAAAAAAAAAAGAAAAAAAAAAAAAAAAAAATTAGAACAATTATGGCAGATTGCATGAAACGTGAGAACGTCACAGTAACTGCTACTTTTCATTATGTTTGTCTTTGGGTCATGATCAATGAACCGGAAGTTTACAATATGGTATTAAAAGAAAGATGGGTATGGTGAAAGATGGTTTTCAGTCATCTAGGATCCTACTGTAAGGATTATCTGAAAGGAAAAATGGGTCTTTTCAGGTGCATGTTCAAAAGGCTTTGATGGACTGGAAGTAAATGCGAGAGTTGTACCATCAGGAGGGTGGCCTAAGACTACAATGCTAAAGTATGCATACCTCAGTTAGAAAACTTTTGAAAGGAAGTCTCAGCCACAGAATGCATATACCTGTAGAGTTTTGCATGGGTTTTATATGAATACAATTTTAAAAAATAGCTGCTTGCACATTATACCAGAAAAACCTCCAAAACTGCAATTGCTTTGAAAATAGATTTTAGGTTTTTTGGAGTTTTCTGAAATGCTTGGTCTGTATTTTGATAATTGTGCATATTATGTAAAAATGTTGGTGGACCCATAAATGACCAGACTTTTTCTAAGAAAAATGTTGCTTTAATGCATTTCATGAATTTTTACTCTTGTATCATTGCTTGCTAGTAATAGCAAATCTGCTTTTCTGCATCTGCTTTGCGTAGCTATTGTAAGGCTTTGAACTAATGTATGTATTTATTGCTTGAACTTCTGTGCATACCTTATAAAGCATAATGTCTGACAATTTAAATGGCTCATGTATTCTTGCTTCTATCATAAGCTGATTATGGGGACTATGATCTTTTGTATACAGCAAATTTTAAACTGTAGCACAAACATCTGTTTATGTATTGGTGGAATATACCTGTTTTATTTATCTTTTTTGAGGTAAACTAATTTTTGATACTTTTCATTACTGTGTACTATGTTCATACTTTGAATTCTCTGACGTTAGAAGTCATGGTTGAGAATTGTAACAGCTGTTATTCGTTCTGTATTCATGGCTTTCACTGCTGAATAAAATAAAGGACCAAACCTAGGATTTGAAAGAAAACTGTCTACCTCTAACACCAGGGAGTTATCAGATTTTATTTTACATAGTTTTAGTCTACAAAGACACAATTGCTTAAACCTAGTGGGCTTAAGGCTTATATTCTATGTGGTTGGATTCGTGGCACAGTTGTACTATTTGAAAATCAATTAAAATTTTATGTGAATGTTACAAATATTTGGTAGAATTACCACTAACTGGGTTTTCTTTAGATAACTCAGATATGGAGAAAATGTCATCAGCATTCTGTGTCTACAGCTGCTTAACTTCATAAGAATGCATTTCTTTGTGATTAGGGAATCGAAGAATAGTCAGCTAGGAATAGAGCTACAGAAGTACACTTAAATAAACCATCCTGGACTTTAATGTCCCTGGGCAGATTCAGTCGCAAAATCCAATACGATATTTTGTAAAGTTTTCAAGTTGGACATTTACATTTTTGAGAATTTTGAGACTTCATCTTACACATGCCAGTATTAACACACATTTGGACAATAGCTTTATTAAGTCTATAAAGCTATTGAAAGGAACATGGCTTACCCTTGTTATTTCACTAGTTCAGGTTGCAATGAAAGGTTTTTTTTGTCCATGAACACTTGGCATATCTTAGCAAAAAAGAAGGATGTACATTTTACTATAGAATTAATGTATGAACAGTGTGTCACTGCTGTTGGATGTAAAAATGTATATGAAACCATTTCATTCACTTGATTACATTTCTGAAGTATAAATAAAAAATTCTAATTCTTTTTGACCCATTTATAACCACTAGGATTTTATTCTTTCGGAGAGACCATTCTTCCATGCCAGAGCCAAGTCATAAATTTGTGTACACATGTCCCACAATTTGTTTAAAATTATTTTCTTAGGGATTGGGGATTCATAAACCAGACCATACTCAAATGTAGTCAATAAAGATGGAGGCTGCTTGTCAAATGCATTCCATTAAAAACTGTCTTCAGGTTCCAAATTGCTTCCCCACACACTCATCTCATGTTTTTGTGTTTTTATTCTGATACAATTTGACATTATAAATTCTGACCATTAAAAAATGCCAGGGGAAAACATGATTACTCTTTTTAACTTTATGACATTTTTGCTTTATCGTCTTTTTTTGTTTTGCCTCTAAATGTCAGTCACACCCACAGCATCCAGCCATGGTTTAGAGGAATGTGTTGGAGATAGGTAAGTAGCTTCCAAGGAAATGCTTTTTAGGATATTAGGGATCTGTTCCAGACCCACAATTTGATGTAAAAAAACAGGCAAGATAGGGCCCCGTGTTAGAAAATTTTGCTTACTTTAACCTGACTTCTAAATCTCCTCACAATCAAAAGTAAAAGGATAATCAATCTGTTGAGAATTTTTTTTATGCATAACTTAATATTTTCTGTAATCCTAGTGAAAGGGTACCTTGACTAAAGGACTTTCCACAGGATTAAAAAATGGTTTGAAAAAGAAGTATAGACGTGAGATTAATGTCCTTGAACATTGCATTTTTTTCTCTATCAATTGTTGAAAGTAAATGATTACCAATGTATCCTGTCCAGTGTATTTTGTTAACTTACTAAAGGCTATATAACAGATGTGAATCCAGTCTGAGCATTTTCTATGCTTTACTATAAGGAGAACAATTTACAGATTAGGAATAACAAGAAATGAGTAAAACTGATTTGTCAGATGTTTTGTACTTAAACCTAAATTCAAACTCTTGTGATCCTGTAGTGTAAAACACTTGTTACCCAGATATTTTCTGTTGTTGAATCAATGGAGGATTCAGGTGCTTTGTAAAAACTTGCTCATTAATTCCTTCTGAATTATAAAAATAAAAACACAAAAAAGATGTCATCTTAAAATCTAAGCAGAGAAGAAATACAGATGGCAAGTCACACTTTAAGCACACTTTAAGTATTTTCTTGAACAAGTAATGAAAGCTAAGCATCCAATTCCCTACTGTTTCAAATATTTTATAAAAGGATATTAAGACAAATCCTAATGTTCAAATGCTGGTGAAGGAAAAGAACATAAACTCTATCTTTTCCCTTTTTTTGTTTTTGTTTGTTTGTTTTTTAAACTGCATGGAAAACTGTAAACACCAAGGCACAAGATAACTATAAGAATATGTGTAATTTGAGAAAATATGGCCGGGCGCCGTGGCTCAAGCCTGTAATCCCAGCACTTTGGGAGGCCGAGACGGGTGGATCACGAGGTCAGGAGATCGAGACCATCCTGGCTAACACGGTGAAACCCCGTCTCTACTAAAAAATACAAAAAACTAGCCGGACGTGGTGGCGGGCTCCTGTAGTCCCAGCTACTCGGGAGGCTGAGGCAGGAGAATGGCGTGAACCCGGGAGGCGGAGCTTGCAGTGAGCTGAAGTGAGCTGAGATCCGGCCACTGCACTCCAGCCCCGGCGGCAGAGAGAGACTCCATCTCAAAAAAAAAAAAAAAAAGAGAAAATAAGATGTGGCTTTGCCCACAATTTGATGTATTGTTCCCTTTACCCTCCATATGTTCAGTCGCCATCAACACCCTCTAAGTGAAACTGTGTGACACCTGAATAAATGTAAAGCCCAGCCATAGTAAAAAAAAAAAAAAAAAAAAAAAGAAGTTTATAATTTTCTGGGAAATTTGCACCTTATAGGTGATGGCCATATTGTTTAAGCCAATATATACACATGGGCACTCACACACACACATGCTCCAGGAAGAAAACAAAATCAGAACCTTAGGCTCCAGATATACATTATCGGTTTCACACTCTATTGTGAAGGTTCACTTAAAAATCTTTAAATAAATATCAGCCAATCTCTTTTCTAAAGCTGAAGCTGATCTTATCCCCTAACTTCATGGGTTTTTAGTTTCCAGCACTCCTCTAGAAAATTAAAATATCCATATTATAAAAATTGTCCCTCCTTTCATATTTGAGGATCATTGGGATCACAGGTTTCACAGTGAATATTCACATCCAGAGGACACAATGAACTGAAAGAAAAAATGAAAAGAATTATTAAATAAAATGTTCCTGTTATGACTAGACATGATATGTATTTTTTCAACTCTTCATGTCACCATGATAGCACTGAAGAGGTTATCAATTTGAAAGTGGACTAGCTATGTGAGTCCCTTCTCAGTCACTCGTAGATCCTCCTTGTGTTCAACAGCAATTTGCTATTGCCCTGTGGAAATTGTGTAGAACCACTTGCAGGTTCCCATGATAACATCCAGGGATGCTGATGTGAGGCAAAGCCCCTAGGCCACCATTCTCTTCCTCCCCGTGGAGGCAGCGGACAGCCCTGGTGTCATGAGAAGTGATGTAGGAAGAACACCTGACCTGGCCTCCCTGCTTTCCTTTAAGTATACTGATAGAATGCTATAGAAAATGCAACATTTTAAAATTACCAATCCTCTTTTCTCAAATGTGCTGGGGGGAGGGGAGAATCTCACAAGAAGACTCAGGGAAAAGTCATAAAATTTTAAAGAGACACTTCTAATATAAAGTTATTATGATCATAAATTCACACATCTTCCATAAGCCAAAAAATTAAGCTTTTCAGAGAACAAAAGCTAAGGAAAATCTGGGTGAGCATCGAGAGAGTCCTTGGAGTTGAACTGTGCACCAGTATTTAAATGTTTTATTTAATGCCCTTCACCAAAGAAAGGAGCTCCTATACAGTTAATCCACAAGAAACCAAGTCAACCCAGCCTCAATAGGGTTGAGGCTCAGTATTTCACCGGCAAATATTAAACCTAGATGTTGAAAGTCTTACAATAATATCAAATGCTTACTAGCAATGCCATGCATTTGTTTATAGTTTTGGACTCTCTGATAATAGAAATCAGTTAATTTCAAAGTTAATTTCAAAAAAATATTGCAAATAATAAAACATGAATTTTAAAATCATTTTACAGATACCACTGTTTTCCCAATAACCACAAAATAGTATGTGAGCTGCCTACAATAATTCAACATTTTTGGTTGTCTCCAGTCTGAGACACCTAGTTCTCAAGTATATTCTCCTTATTTACCACTTCGGAAGGTTTGTTTAATACTCATTGTGATGCATAACCAGATAGTTGTGTTATTTGATGATATTTATTTCACCAATACATATCCCGTCATTTTAGAAATAGTCTCCACCACAAAATGGAAATATTAATTTGTCCTCTGCATAAATTTAAAATTGTTATTATTGGATAATGAGCATGTCAATAGTTGTCATTTTGCTAAAGGAATAGTCTTGAGTATTAGTATCCTAAAATTTTAGAAGGAGGGGCATTTGACACTAAAATTGTTATTTCTAGCTTTTAGAAAAAATCACTGGGTCATTTGAAAAGTACATATGATACATAGAATTTGAGAGACAGTCACCTTGAGATCAGGCATCCAAAGAGGCCTCGAGCACTTTGGCAGAATTTAAGTGACTTATGAAGGCTTATTGCAAAGTATTTAATCAAAATCAGAGGGAAAAAGTTTTCATGTTGTGTGCCAAAGAACTCCAAAGTTATGGCTTGAACAGAAGAATTCATTTTTCATAGCTTAGGTGTTAGAAGCAATTACATTTAAGCCCATTAGGAGGTTAATAGGTAGCAACTTTTTGTTTAGAGATCACTGTAATTATATGCAAAAGGTAGACTATAAATCAATAAGTTTTGCATTCTCACTGAGTCACAAAATGCATCCCCTCACTTGCCTTTTGACTTTTAGGAAGATACTAACAGTATAGAATAATTCAATATGTTCATGACTGAGCCCTTTTTCGTGTGAGGGGCTTCCTGTTACAGCTCAACAGAAAGAGAGTGGTGATGGGAGACTAACAAGCTAGATTGTGTTAGTCACACAAGGTCTAAGAAAAGTAAAATTGAATGTAGGCTCTGTATCTGAACTATGAAACTGGTTTCATGTCATTTGCCAACTCTAACATAGATGCATAGTGTCTGCCTGGGGTGCCTGGCACATAATAGAGGTTGAGTAAATACCTGATGATGGGTTCTGAGGTCATACCCTCACTATACAAGAAAAATGTGCCATCATCTACTCGTGACTTCTGCCATGGGGACAGGAAAGGGAGTAAGACAGGAGGTCCACTGATTTTCCAATCCATTTTTGTTTTTTTGATGGCAGTGAGAACAGAGGGTTATCAGTGGATAGGGTCTATGAGCTGGGAATAATTTCAGATTGGCATATTAGGTACTAAAAGAACACATGCGGAAAGTGTAATCGGTGGACATTTTCCATTTGGTGAATTTCTGTTACACATAAAAACCTAAATGTTACTACACTTGATAGGTACTCAGGGACTATCTAAAAGTACTCCATTCTTAGGGAGCTGAGACACCTGCTAAGTTGCATCCAGGAGGTTCTTTCAGGGAAAACTGAAGTTCAACCTCTTTGAGTTATAAGACAGATTCCTTATTCGCTAATTTCTAGCCAAGCCTTTGGATCAGTGTGCGATCTCTTTTGCCATATAAAAGTGAACTTTGGGAGAAAGCTATGTCTTTCTCAAAATCTTTAGTGTAAATAGTTCCAGTTCAAACAGTTTCCCCTTCTCTAGTACTAAATGAAGAGACCTGGGGTGAGAACCCCTGAAACCCTCCCTTAATGAAGAGTCTCAGTTGGAATATGGCCGTGTTTATCTAACTATGTTTCTTAGATCCTGCTTGGATGGAGAGGTAGATGACATGAATAATTGTCCAAGCAGTAACCTCTGGATACAATCCCTGCTACTCAAACTCCCAGAATCCTGGTTCCTGAAACCCTCATTCCTGTGCACGTGAGGTCCGTGGCATAGCTCACAGCATCCCGCAGCCAGCCATGCCAATCCCTCCTCAGCAGCACAGCCTCCCCTACTCTCCCTGTGCTGCCTGCTGCTACCCGTGCAGCTACAGCTGGGATCCCCACTGCCTGCTGATGCCACCCCTCCATCACTACTGGAGTCTCTGGGAAGACTGCCACCATGGGGTCACCCCTTCTGAAAAGATCCTGCACCACCTGTGCTGCCAGTGTTTCTTCCTGGAATAGAAGAGTCTGTTTCCTGCCATTGTGTTAAATTGCATTTTGACAAAGACATTTTGTGGCCAACAGTTGCAAGACAAAACTGATGTTACCCATTTTGTCATAAAGATAAAGCTCACTCTCCCTCTCATTGGACTTACTCTTTCAGGTTATCACAGCCTCAAACCTTCTCTGATGCTTAAGAGCTTGGCTTCCGTTCTCTTCAAGGCTGGGCTGTATCTAAAGATAACTTAATTAGTTCTAGGTAGAGAAAAACACCCTTAGCTGGTAATAACCTTTGAAAAACTACTATGACACCAAGATACTATCTCTATCTCTTTCTCAACTTAAAAGGGGTGAAAGTGCTTTTCTTATTTAGCATCATGTTTCAGATGTTGAGTGACAGTCCTTCCACCTTCTCCCTTCACCATCGTTATCACCACCCTCTTGTCAAATGTCTCAGTCATATAAGTCAGCCAATGTCTTGCCTATGCCTATTATTAGGCCCTGAGGAACACAGATTCCTCTCCAACAAGAAACCAATACTGACAAGTACGTCCAAGTCCAACCGACAGAAGCAGCTCACTTTAAGTCTCTTTCTGTACTGTTCTAGGGCAAATGTGTATAAGAAGAATTTCTGACTATGCATCACAATTGTCTTGAGAGTGGATGCTAACGTCCCCCTCAGACTTCCTTGACGCTTTTCTTGCTTTTCACCCTTCCTCCATGGAACCATGGGCTCCTCAGGCTGGTTAGGCAGTGTTAGGTTAGGTCAAGGGTTGGCAAGGATTTGTTTCCTTGAAACATATTGGATTAGGAGTTTGATTCCAACACATAGCTGTCCAAACATGTAGTTGGTATATTCAGGAATTAAACTTCAGGAGTTAATATTAGAAGATCTCTTGGCCAGGAGCAGTGGTTCACACCTGTAATCCCAGCACTTTGGGAGGCTGAGGCGGGTGGATCACCTGAGGGTAGGAGCTTGAGACCAGGCTGGCCAACATGGTGAAGCTCCGACTCTACTAAAAATACAACAACAACAACAAAATTAGCTGGGCATGGTGGTGGGTGCCTGTAATCCCAACTACCTGGGAGGCTGAGGCAGGAAAATTGCTTGACCCCAGGTGGCAGAGGTTGCAGTGAGCCGAGATTGTGCCACTGCACTCCAGCCTGGGTGACAGAGTGAGACTCTGTCTCAAAAAAAGAAAAAGAAAAAAGAAGACCTCTTAAAATCCTTCATCTCCCTAGCTGGGATTACATTTCTAATGTTCATTATAGTGGTTAGAACTGTGGAATGAGAGTCTGCTCTAAGAATCAGGAATTGTGTAGGACCTAAAGAGAAACAGTCACAAAATCCTAAACAACAAAACAAGCAAATGTAGCAGGGGAACTTAAAGGAAGTTTCAGGCCTACAGAGTAGGTAGCAAACTGCCATAGAATTTCTCCTACTGCCACTTTTTGAAAAACGCATACTGGGTAGAAAAAAATTGGTCTCATCCAAGTTAACATGTCTTATTCTAAAAATGGTATATAATTGAATCAAGGAAGCAAGTCTAGTACATGGGTATGGAAGGCATTGAACTAGGTCTCTGGAGACTTAGCTCCTACTGTGATTCTTTCACTGATTCAGTGGGTTGCCTTGAACAGATTATTCCGTGTCACAGTTTGCTCATTTGTGTAGAAAAAATAGTGTTTCAACAGATGTCCTTGAAGGTCCCTTTCAGCTTCAACATCATCTGATTCACTTCTTAAAAATCTAAACCTGATAGCTAAATTCTGCAATCATGATCTAAGAAATTATTTTTTTTCAAAAGGTAAAAAGAAAGCAAATGTGTGCAGCTTTTGAGAGCTAATCAATATCTAACTTCAATAAATAATGAGTTATTTGTTCTGATTGAGAGAAGCTGAGTTGGAATGAGGAGACTGGCTGGTTTAGAATCACAAATCTTGGTTTCTGAGCTATTTCACCACTAATTGGCTGTGCAGCTATGGGTCATAGTAACTGGCTGTGCCTCTTTGCATTGAAAGTGCTGTGTGAGAGAGAAAGAACTAGATAAAGGAAAGGGATAAGAAATGAAGGCAGGAGGAGGAAAAATCATGGCACACTGGCCTGGGTAGATTCTGAATCATCTGTAAAAACCTGAGGACTTCCAAATTCGGTAGTTCAGATTTTTTAACTGCAGGATAGGGGTGATGAGAATATCTACTTCACAGTAAGTGAAGTAAACTGACTTACAAAGTAAAACTGACTTACAAATATTCGACAAATATTTATTTGGTGTTGATGACAAACCAGATCCTTCCATAGGCCCTGGCAAGCATAAGAGTGAACAAAGACCAATAGAAAGAAAGGCCTACCCTCAAGGAGCTGCATCCCAATTAGTATAAAAGGATCATAAGTTCGTAAGTATTGGGACAAATTCCTGGCACACAGGAATTGCTCCATAAGTGTTAGCATCATTGTTGTTATTTTTAAATGAAGGAAGAAATACACAACCTTTTTAAAATGTAGTCATCAGAAACTTTCTTGCATAGAATCCAACTTTTGTATATCAAAAAGTCATTCACTTTCTTCTTCATTGTTCTTTATTTCCTATATTATTTGGTTTGGTCTCATTAAATATACCCAACTCTTGGGTTGTTTGCCAACTGACAGTAGGGTGATACATTTACTAATCATAAAGAAAAAGGATACAAATGGAAATTAGGTTGAAGAAAATGCAGCCCTATTGCCTCCTCTTTTCCATACGTGGTCGTGTGGCCCATTGATCTCTGCCTGTGATTATCTTTCATTCTAATTCTGTGGCCTACAGCAACTATGCTTAGCTGGGCTTTCCCTTTTGCTTTTCAAGAGTCCACTTAGGAAGCCAATGGAAAATTCTGGCTCTTTTTTATCTCTTTAGAACTGCTGCCACAGCAATCCTAACTCTACCTCAAGCAGTGTGGATTCCTCTGGTTGAATGCAGGAAAGGAAAAATGTAACAGCAAACTATAGACCAAAATTATTCTTTTAAGACTTTTCTTGCTATACTTCAGTTATCGTATCTGTAATTTATTTGAAAGCTCTCTAGTATAGATAACATGGTTTACAATATGTGTGTGTAAATTAATTTTATGAGATCCTAGGTGCCAGATACTATTTTAAGTTTCTTATGTAATAACAATACTCCAAGGATGCCCGGGAAGCTTTGGAAGAGGTTAATCAGGACTCTTCTTTCCAGAGGTGGTTTTGACAAACACTTGACATAACATTAGCTAAATCTTCTCCAGAAGGTTTGCTCATTAGCAAAATGAATAGGAAGAACTTTTATTAATTGAAGGAATAGAATTAAAAATGTGGAATATTGATGCTTTAGAGGAGGATCAAAAAAATGTGAAACTGATTAGAGAAAAAAAATGCAGGTTCTTCTGCCCTTGAAGAGGGCAGGCCAGCAGTGTAGCATCTTTAGATTGACTCCAACTCCATTTGATCCTCTGTAACACTTACCAGAAGATTGTTGTTATGATCTAAATGTTTATGTCACCCTAAAATTCGTATGTTGAAATTCTAATCCCCAAGGTAATGGTATTAGGAAATAGGGCCTTTGGGGAGGTGACTAGGTCATGAGGGCTGAGCCCTCATGAATGGGATTAGTGCCCTTATCAAAGAGGCCCCAGAGAGGTAGCTCACCCTTTCTACCATGTGAGGACACAGCAAGAAAGCACCGTCTGTGAACCAAGAAGCAGTCCCTCATCAGACACTGAATCTGCTGGTGCCTTAATCATGGACTTCCTCATATCCAGAACTGTGGGAAATGAATTTCTATTGTTTATAAACTACCCAGTCCAAGGCATTTTGTTATAACAGCCCAAAAGGACTAAGATGAATTTCTGGCCTGATTCTAGTAGATTAGCTGATCCTGTCTTCTGAGTAAACCTAATGACTGGCTCTTTTCAGAGTGCCTAAAAGGTAAGAGTAATAACATGCCTGATCTTACAAGAACTGGTTAGTAAATATTACTGTATCTAATAATAAATAAAGGTATGCACTTGTGGCAGACTTTGGTGTAAAACTTACTTTCATTATAATACCCATCTTACCAGGGCAGAGAGGTTGTTGGGAAGGAACATGTAGTTTCCCTACCTCGATGACATCTGAATGGCATTTCTGCAAACACCCTGACAATGGTAAAATGCCATTGATAACATGGTGCTCACAATGGGCAATAACAAAGCATGACCCAAGATGGTCTCATTAAATTTCCTACAGTGACTTCTGGTCTACCTGCACAAATGCTGGGAGCTGCAAATGCAGAATAAGTAATTTAAAAATAATTACTGTGTAATTTTATTATTTATTGTTTAACTTTATTCTTAACATAAGAGGTTTAATTCAGTCTTGGAAACTTTTATTAAGGATCTATTAAAAGTCAGTCATACTAAAATGAAGACTTCTTGCCCTTGAAAAATTTGGAGTTGTGAGTGACATAGGTGCATATATTGATATTCCAACAAAGGTAGAGTTATGCACAGAGTGGGTAGGTGGAGTCAGCCAGTAGTATGGGCCTTGTTTGGGCTTCTTGGAGATGACTATTGAGCCAAATCTTAAAGCATGAATAAAAATGACTGATTAGAATAATGGCTTAGATATATTGACCATTTATATACCCCCCAAGCATATTTAATGGAGACAGAGGCTGAGACCAGTGGCTCAGATCTAGTGAAGTGGGGAAGGGGGCATGCAGTAGTCCAGATGCATTTGATGATGACCTCAACTAAGACACAGCTTGGGAGGAAGCAGTGGGGATGGATTAAAATATATTTAGCGAGTAAAATCTATAGGTTTTGATGGTAGAGTGATGGAGGATGATGAGCAAAAGGGAGAACTTGGGCGGCTCCCTGATTTCTGACTAGGATGGCTGTGTTTATAAGATGTAAGCCGAACAAGGATATCCTGAAGAATAGACTCAAGAAGCAGATCATTTTGGTCTATTAGTCTTTCTGAGCTTTATTTAGTTGGGCAACTATCCACACCAGATAAGAATTTGGACCGGTGCCATGGCTTACTTACTCAATTTATGGCAATTTCTATCATCACTTAAGGGAAGAAAATATCACAATTTGACATTTAGCACAGAGTCCCAGGTTTTAGTTAGAACTCTGACCTTGACTTTGCATAATAACCTCTGGCCTCCTCCAGCTCACACCTGCTCTCTGTAGCCCTGCTGCTATGCTGTAAGGACTGTGGCCACTTTCTCCCACCAAGGTTCTCTGCTTGCCTCCCACTCATAGCTGCCTCTGCTGGTCAGCAAGACCAAAATAGGTGAGGGGAGAGGTTGTTGAAAGGGTGGGGACAGAAAGGCAAGAGGCACAGTTCTTATTTGCTTTTGAGGTTTTATTCTGGGCCTAGCTGATAATTAAAGTTGACTAATTCTCTTCTGAGACCTGCCTGTTTGGGCTGCTGTAATCAACTATCATAGGCTGGGTACCTTATAAACAACAGAAACTCTTTTCCTGCAGTTCTGGTGCCTCAGAAGTCCAAGATCAAGATACCAGCAGATTTGGTTCTAGGGAATGCCCTCTTCTTAGTTCACAGACAGCTGTCTTTTTGCTATGTTCTTACATGGGAGAAAGGGTGATAGAGGTCTCTGAGGTCTTCTCTTTTATAAGGACACTAATCCTATTCATGAGGTGTCCACCCTTATGACCTAATTACCTCCCAAGGGCCTCATTTCCTAACACCATCACATTGGGGGTTAGGATCTCAACATATGGATTTAGGGGAACACAAACATTTAGTTTATAGAAGGGTCTTTGGGGAGTCTTGGGATATCCCCAATTGGACCTCCCTTCTGTAGTTTCTTTTCAAACAAAACAAAAAACAAAATACCCCTCTCTAATCAAAGTGGTTACTGGCTGCTCCTTCAACCAAGGCTACATGCATTCTTTCTCCAGCTTCTTCCTCCATGATCAGGCAGGCCCTCAGCAATTCTACTTTGGCTCTCTTGCTGTTGTGCCAAATCCCTATTGACCTCAGTAGGGAAATTGCCAGGTTTAGGAGGCTGAAGAAGAGATCCAGAACCAGCAAACAAGACATGGGATTTTATTAGAGACTTACATACAGAGAAGAGAGTCCAGTGGCAGCAGGCTGGGCAGGAAAACCACCTCACATACAGAAATGGTCCAATGGTAGGGGCTGGACAATATATCTGCCTTACATATGGCCCAGTGGCAGCTGGTTGGGCAGAAGAACAACAACCACTTGCAAACAGCATGCAATTTATCTAGCATACTCACTTAACATCCTTCCTTTAACGACCTCCAGCTGGCAACCTGCATTCAACCCAAAACTCAGGGCTTCAATCCCCCATATGGCTGATATGGTTTGACTCTCTGTCCCAACCCAAATCTCATCTTGAGTTGTAATTCCTACATGTCAAAGGAGGGACCTGTAATCCCCGTGGCGGTTTCCCCATGCTGTTCTCATGATAATGAGTGTGTTCTCAGGAGATCTGATGGTTTTATAAATGGTACTTTTTCCTGCACCCTCACTCACTTCTCTCCTGCCGCCTTGTGAAGAAGGTGCCTGCTTCGCCTTCCGCCATGAGAGAAAGTTTCCTGAGCCACCAGCCATGTGAAACTGTGAGTCAATTAAACCTCTTTCTTTCTTGGATAATATCTTTATATTAATAGCAGTGTGAAAACTGACTAATATAATGTCTTCCACCGGATGAGCTGGAGCTCAGATTTTCCTCATAGACAACATATCTCTGGGTTGGCAAACCCCAGACTCTTTTGGTTGGAACATACATTCAGGCATATCAGGCGTACAGGCTCATCCTAAGAGTATGCTTAAGTTATTGCTGTTAGGTGTGTTTACCTTATATTTGCATTATATTAGCCCAGATTTGGTGTATGGAAAATACTTTTATATCCATATGTGTCACAGACATTGGTCAGCAGGCTCATCCCACCTTTGCCAGCAAAGCAATGATCTCTTTGTTAGGATGGCTCTCCCAGTAAGGAGTCAGGCTCGAGTCCACAGGCAGCATTACCTTTGTGAGTTGTGAGGCTGGCACCAGACCTTTTGGTCTCCCACCTTGAGGAAACACATTCAGAAGTTCTTGGCATTGTCCCTGAAAGCCCCCCTACGAGGCTTCAGATGAGAAGGCAGGACCCACCCCATTCCTTCAGCATCCCTTTACCAATCTCACCAAGAACTTCAATTTGGACGTTCTGTAGGAGGAGCACACTGGAGATATTAACTGTAACAGAGATTCCTAAGGGAGGTGCCAGTTGCGGAAGGAAATAAAAGAGAGCCCATGCAAGAACCCAGCTCAGACAATCAGTGGTTACCCCCGCTTTATGTACCAGCAGCTAGTGGAATCCCAGCGCCCCTTGTCACAGGACATACCAGCTTTTCACTTCAAAGCTCTTTGTCTCAGTGACCCATCAGACCTCTCACCCTTACCCGTACACATGGTCCCGTGTGGGGAAAAATAAATAAATAAGGAAAATGTCTTCAGCAGTCTTCTGGCTTTGCCACAAGTCAATTCCTCAGAGAGTCTGAATCTCACTGGATGATTGCCCCCTCTGTGGTTGAGTCAGCCTTTATTTCCAAATTTCCCCGGTTTTGCCCCACCTTCTGGTTGCTCTGATATCTGCAATAAGCCCTGTTGGTTTTCATTTTTGCCCATGGCTTTTCCCACTCTGCCTCTGTTTATGGGGTTGAGGTCATGTCTCTGCTTTCCCTAAGAATGATTTTCTAGGCTTAATATTGCCCTTTGGTCTCACAGTCTATGTCTATACCTGGATTATCAATCAGCAGTGTGTCACCTACCAACCTCTGTTGTATCCTGGGCTTTCAGTCCAGGTCATCCAGGTAAAATTCAAACCGCTGCTGCCCAATTCCTGGTTATGTATGTTATTATCCTTATTCAAAAGGGAGAATTGGATGTGATAAGGCCAACCTAAAGGGTTAGCCACAGTGTCTTGCATTGGAAATAAGAGATAAATCTGCATGAGCACTTGCTCTGTTGATTTCTGTGTTCTGAATAGTATAGGCGAACCCCAGCAGAATAAAAACACTATAGAGCTTAAGAACTGCATGATCATTTTAATTACCAATAATTGACTCAACTGCGAAGAATTTCAGAGAAAGTAAAACTCCAAGCTCATTGGATGTGTTCATTTGCAAACTGTGACAGTGCATGTTAAAGATTATATTATTATTTTCACTGACTACTCCAAACTTCAAAGTCATGCATATGTAGAAAGTGCCAGAATGTTCTCCAGGTTGTGCAAGGCAACATCATCTTATCAGCTCTCAATAAGGTAAAACATACACTTAAATGCTGAACACTCAAGGAATTAAGAATACAACTGCCTTCAATATTAAACCTCCACTGTAATGGAAAGCCGCTTAAAGTCTCCTTGACAGAGTTGACAAATATACTTTGCAAAACTTACTTTCAGTACTGACCTCAACTCTTAATTCTTATTGAGATTCTTTCTACGCTGAGGCACTACCTTAGGCAAGTCCTCGTATGTGTTTTATTTGATGCTCACAATTGTCCTGGGATATAAGAGATCGCCCCATTTATCAGTGGAAGTAAGCGAGAGTTGGAAAGGGCTACAGTGACATCACAGAATTAGTAAGCAAAGGAGCTAGAATTCAAATTCAGATCTTACTGCTTGCACACGAAGTGTCAGTTTGGTTTTGCACATGGAGACATTTTAATGAAGGAATGATAATGAATTCTCAGTTGAACTTGAAATTCTGAAGTGCTAAAGTTACCAGAATTACAGAAACATTATGTGCAATATCTGCAGGAAGCAACTGCAAAAACGTGTTTTCAGAGGTCTACAATTCCATATTTTTATGACAAATATGGCTGTTTTAAAATTTGCCTATTTCTTTTTGGTCTGCCTAATTTCCCAGACTATTTGAGGCAACAGTTTGAGTGTTGTTTTTTAGCCCCTAATGAAACAACTTGTATTCGTTTTGAAATTAATTAGCAGCATAATGTAATAGATGGGGAAATCTTAGTGGAGGCTGTGATAGGATTATTGAAAAGCAAAATATTCAGTCTGTGGTTTACAGTTACAGTTACTGTGCTCTTTTGGAGAAGAGTCTCATCTCATGAAACCTCAGGTGAGTCAGACATTAGGCCAATATCTGCCAAACGCCTACTTGAATAGGTATTTTTTTTAATTTAATTTTATTTTTTTGAGACGGAGTTACACTCTTGTTGCCCAGGCTCTAGTGCAATGGCGTGATTTTGGCTCACTGCAATCTCTGCCCTCTGCGTCAAGCGATTCTCCTGCCTCAGCTTCCTGAGAAACTGGGACTACAGGCGCCTGCCACTACACCCAGCTCATTTTTTTTGTACTTTTAGTAGAGATGGGGTTTCACCATGTTGACCAGGCTGGTCTCAAACTCCTGACCTCAGGTGACCCACTTGCCTTGGCCTCCCAAAGTGCTGGGATTACAGGTGTGAGCCACTGTGCCCAGCCTGAAGAGAATTTCTTGAAGTCAGGAGCCATATGCCTTAGTCATTCTCAATTCTCAGCTTACACTGTGCCCCATACAGAGAGGTGCTCAGTAAAATTAATAACATTTAAATGATGTGGTTTAATGCAAGTAAGTAGGCCTTTTCATCAGAAATTTTTCTATTACTAAAACTACTTTTATTATCCTTTATGTTTCTTTTTCTTTTTGTTTTCTACTTTGTATGGTGCTTGCAGGTATAACAAATCTTGGATCAGTTAGTCGGCCAGCTTGATTGAAAAATGTTTTAAAAGAAAAGTTAAAAAGCAACACAAAACATATCAAAAATAATTTCCATACCAATTTCTTCCCTCTGTTAGTTCAGTTGTAAGAAATGGAGAGCAAAAGCATTACCAACCAAGGCTTTTAGCAGAAACATAATTGCTTACACATCCAAATACATCAGCCAAGTTTGCAACACACGATTAAGCAGCCAATTGTGTTGAAAATGTGCTTGCTCATTCAGAGGAGACCACGCCCCAGGGCTCACCCACTAGCTCCTCTCCAGTCCTGAAGTTCAGTTAGCGCCGCCCATTCCCATTAGCCACTTGTTGAAAACATAAGAGGGCCACCAGGTGATAAGAATCTTTTGGGTGCAAATCAAAGAGGCAATGTCTCTAACAAATCCCACCTTAGACCAGGAATGTCTCTCTTTCTAGCCTGCCCTCTTCTGTCTAGTAGTTTCATCCTATAAAGGGATACTGATAAAGAATAGCCATGTCCCGGAAACTGTGCACACCTATTATCTTTAAAAACATATGAGAGCGATGCATCAAAGCCTAATTTTTGTAGTCGACATGAACTGTCACTCAATTTAAAAGAAAAGCAGGGTCCCATTGTATGTATGACCTCAGGTATATTTGCCCATTTTCACCTCTCTACTCAAAGTTAATTTAGTTTTTAATTCTCGGGTGAATGTGTTGGTGATTTGGAAAAACACTTTCCATGTTCTGGAATTCTTTTCTAATTCTAGCACTAGTTTTTGAATGAACTTGAATGCAGCGAAGCATATCAGAGTAAAGCAGGACCATCTTTTTTTTTTTTTTTTTTTTCTTTTTTTCCCCTGGCATTCAGAGAGAAATATCTTTCAACAGCTGGCCTTTAGACATTCAGAAAACACGACATGACAGGTGACTGCCCATCCCTTTGCCGGTTTTTTGGTTAAATTGTCTTTAGCTACATGACCGATCACTTAACAAGTCTTTCATTAAGATCAACCCAGTAGTGTTGGGATTGACAATGTGCTGGAAACATGTTCTCCTAATAATTGCTAAATGTTGTTCTCATTCCCAACAGGGTACCATATAAAATGCAGGAGATGAACTAGGATGCTAGCTAGCTAGCCAGGCAGAAACAGTAGCATGTCTTCAACTTAAGCAAGGAATTCCATTTTCTTTTTCCCAAGTGTTTGTTGATTTCCTGGTGATCATGACTCAAGACAAAGCCTAATGCAAAAACTTCATATTTCCATGTCAAGTGGATTGTTGAGTTCTGAATTAGTTTCCTATTTCTGCTGTAACAAATTACCTCCAACCTAATGGCTTAAAACAACACAAATTTATCATCTGACACTTGTTCATCGCATGTCTCAATGGACTAAAATCAAGGTGTCACAGGGCTGCATATGTTTCTGGAGGCTCTAAGGGAGATTCTGTTTCTTTGCCCATTCCAGCTTCCAGAGGTTTCCTATAGTTCTTGGCTTGTGGTCTTTTCCCTGCATCTTCACAGCCAGCAACAGCAGGCTGAGTTCTTCTCACAACACACTACTCTCACCTCTCCTCCCTCCTCTACTTTGAAGGACCCTTGTGATTATATTGCACCCACAAGAATACTCCATAATATTCTTCCTCATTTAGGTTGAGCTGAGTAGCAAACTTCATTCCAGCTGCATCGTTAATTTCCTTTGCCATATAGCCTAACGTATTCACAGGTTCCTGGGATTAGAATGTGGACATCTTTGGGGGAAGGGCATTATTTTGCCTTACCACAGACTCATTTTTACTTTGACTGATTTATTTTTGTTCAATGATCATTTTCATAAGCTACCTGGGGACAGTAAACAGAAAAACATATCTTCCAGCCACGTCTATTCTTTGATCTTTGCACTTACCAACAGCTTTAAATGACTGCTTGTAACAGGCGGATTTTAAGATTCAACGATCTTTGGTTCCATATTGTCTGTATTCTAACTTCAGTGAGCCCCTTCCCTCCCCACCTGCCTTTGTGTGGGCAGTGCGGTTCTGCTCTCAGTAACGAGCCCCTCTGCCACAGAGCAGACCTTTTGAAGAGTACCTACTTTTCATCATACCAAAGTATGAGCTCACACACGTTCACACTTGCCTTTGTTCCCTCCAGGCTTCCATACCTCATGAGTTGCCTCTTTGGTTTCAGGGGAATCAACGTAGCAGACCTCAACAGCATTCTGTTTCAGGGGTTGAGGGAGAGGCAGCAGAGAGGGGATTTAGGTTATATGCAATGACCACCTCTTTCCTGGGTTTGCCCTCACAGCAGCTGGAGGGCTTGGAGGTGCCAAGCTCTCTGATTTAGAACTACACAGGTCTGAAGGCTGAGCATTTTCTATGAAGGGCCTTCATCTTTGGAATTCCCTCTCCAAGCCTATTGACCTAGATGGCCTGAAGTAAATTCTATCTCACTAGTAAAGTGGATTTCAGAGTTAATATGGCCAAGCTGATTTGGATTATTTATTTTCAATGTCAGCCACAGTTATGGAACTCTCAGATGTGTGCAGGAATTGAGTGCATCTTTAGAAATCTCAGGAACAAATAGCTCTGCCTGAGACAGGAGAGGGTTTGGCTATAATCTTCTTTTTGTATTGCCTGTGTCTTACTCTAATCCTGAATACTGAGCCTGCACTTTGTGGCTATTTATTCTATGTTGTTGTTGGGGTTTTTTTGTTTTTGTTTTTGTTTTTTTTTTTTGTACGCTAACCTACCTGATCTGTTGCTGTGTTTAATTACTTATTATGTCTCTCTAGCTATCTTGATGGCAAATGACCTACAGAAATAAATGTAAATAAAGTGCATGACATTCCTGCATATTGAGTCAGCTGCACTAGCCTGGGTGGGTGGAGGGGGGAAATGGAGTAAGGCGAACGTGAAGGAAGTTATTAGCTCTCCAGCAGGGGCGAAGAGAAAAGCCAGTTCTGTCAAAAGTGAATGTTGAAACAAAAGAAAATAACCCTGTCCCAAATGCTCTGGGCTGAATCAGCCTTCCTGGGGTCTTATTCTGGTTCAGAGATAGCTCTGTCCTTGAAGTACTCTCTGTTGAGTGACACTAGTCCATGGTATCAAGTAGTGTTTAAAATACCTAGATTAAAAGCCTTCTGCATTTAATGTCTCAGCTCCAACAGGTATATAAACCAAAATGAACTTGCAAATTTCATTGAAGCTTTATCCTCTAGCCCAGGTTAGTCCCTAATGTCACAATTTCCACATTCCTGACAAAGAATCTTTTACTCTAACCAAGTTCCCGTTCACAGTTGGCATCTGCCCCATCCAGCGGGGGAAGGTGACTTTAGTGGTGTCCTCGCTCTTGCAGAGGTACAGGTTAACATCCTCCTTGGGCAATGAGGGGACTAATATTCTGTTCTTTGTTCAAAGCTCTGAAGGATCAATGTATGAGATGTGCTATTCGAATTGATGCTATTCCTGTCCTGAAAGCATTAACTCCACTTCCCTTCCCAGTGGAAGAGGTGAGAGGATATGACTTTTGGCTCAGCATTGCCCAAGTAAATAATTTTAATCAAATTTCAGCCATAAATGCATTGATGTTTCTATTAAGATAAATAGATAACAGAACTTCTTAGAGATTTGTGCTAATTCAAAGTGGGCTGTGGATTTCAAAGACATTCAGTAGTGCTGCTGTTTTTATAGAGCCAATGAATGTTTGACTACAGGTAGCTAATGTGTTCATAAGCCCAGCCACTATCTCACAGGAAGCTCACTCCTGGTCAAACTACTCTTGGAAATGTCCCAGCAAATGTTGCATCTCTTGCAGAATTTCTGCACTTAAAGGATGGAACATTAATACACCCTGTGATCCCTACCTACAATGCTGCATTGGTAAAATTGCCTCCTTAGGGTTTTGACACAGGAAATGGAAGTATTAGTGTGAGTGTACAGCTAAGCATCTCTCTATTGAGCCTCTCCGTTAGACAATGGGGGGCCTAAGAGCATAGTGCCGGGTGATATGATCAGCGATGGCTGAAATCAGAAGCAAGTTCAAGTTTGACTGATCAAACTGAATTAGTTGGCTCAAGATCCAGCAGCTAGTAGAAAGTCCTCCTCTTGGTGAACGATTGTTTTCTTCAGACAGAAAAAGAATGATGCTGTCAGCAGCTATTCTCAAAGCTATCTGGGCCTCAACATTGAGCCTCATGGGGTAGGCAGTTCACTCTACCTCTGTAAAGCATTTTAACCTCTCCAGAGTCCTAATGCACTGACCAGTCTATGATTGATGTGTTTTGTAGGACAGCCTGACCCACTAGCCCCAGCACCGTCTGCCCAGGACAGTCTGACCCTCTCCCATGACTATGCTTATTTTGGTCCCTTCAGGTTTATTTTCTGTTCTTCAAATGGCCCAATCACATCTGTGGCTCACCAAGCCCAACAAGGCTGAACTGACATTCTGTAGAGCAGATGCTAAAAATTCTTTTTTTTTTTTTTTTTTTTTGAGATGGAGTCTTGCTCTGTCACCCAGGCTGGAGTACAGTGGCAATGATCCTGGCTCACTGCAACCTCTGCCTCCTGGGTTCAAGCCATTCTCCTGGCTCGGCTGCCCCAGTAGCTGGGATTACAGGTGTGCACCACCATGCCCAGCTAATTTTTGTATTTTTAGTAGAGACAGGGTTTCACCATGTTGGCCAGAAAAATTCTTACATGTTAAGTATCAAAGACTTAATGAAGCAGCCTGGTATAACTGTTAGCTTTGTCCTTGAACTACAAAAACAATCCCCAGCATTCATCTGCATATCTTGCTTTCAACTTCCATTGCTCCTAATTCATTTCTATAATCATTGCATCTCATGTAAAGAGAGTTGTTTTTGTGTTCAAATCACGTTATAGAGCCATGACAAATCCGGAGCTTTGGTTTAAAACATGTTCCATTAACCCTGCTGAGTCTGTATTTTCTGCTTTGTCAGGTTCTGCCATACCTTCACATGATCATTTCTGTTAAAAGAAATTATGATCTTTAACTTTTGTATGTATCTGGACTCCCCTTTCATTTGAATCATGTCGTGATTCAAAATCTTCTCTCATTTTTTTAAGCTTCCTTTGCTTTAACAAGGTTTCAACAACTGGGTGGTAATTCATACTGTGGTCTCTGTTTCAGAACAGATACTGTAGTATCTGTTTCAGAACTGGAATAATTTTCTCTAATTTTTATTCTCTATGTGTAGTTTTGCATTCTGGTACATTTTATTGCATTCTTTTATTGTAATTAGATCGGGCTAAAGGCTAGACATTTTCTCCTCCACAATTTTTGGACCCTTGCATCTTTATCAAGTTATCATTGAGAATGCAGTCGCAGGAAGATACTTTTGTCCTTACCTTTCCATCTTGAAATTCTATTTATAAGTCATTTATCTCTCCATGCAGTTCTGCTGACCAAGTTATACTTGATTTAATTAATTAATTGCCCTTCTTACATTCAAATTTGCTGCAACTCCCCCACATTCTCACTCACCTTTCAACTCCTCAAGACTCTATTCTTGTAGTATGATTATGTAGTTGTTCAAATGAAATGAATAAGAAATAAATCAGGTCATTTAGGTTGCATCTACACAAATAAACACTGAGGTGGGGATTAAACCACAGAGCAAGTTTTGAGCCATGGATTTTAATTTGAAAATGGATACCATCTCTTTCCTCAGGGATCCTGATGGGGGAGGCAAAAATCACAAGATTTCTACACTTGATCTCAGCCAAAAGGATGAGAAGCAATTAACATTGCATAAATTCTGAGTGTTTTTCATGGCATCAGATTCAGACCTACCTGCCCAGTTTTGGCATCTTTGATCTTTTCAGTGTTTTTAGGTGATGATTCTTTAGGTAGTGGGGTGAAATCTTCAGACTGAAGAGTACTCCTAAACTTGGAATGCTTAGAACTGACCTACAAATCAGTCATCTCCATCATCACAAATGTACTACTCTTAGCAGTGGACTGATTTTTAATTTTTTGTTGTTCTTGTTAATACATAATTACTTTGTTATCTGGCAGCCTACTCTCAGAGTAGAAATCTTGGCTCAACTTAAAAAAACCATTTAGCTAACATAACTCTGATATTAATAGTTATTAGGAGTCCTCAAATTAGGAAGGGAGTGTCCTGGGGAGGAGTTTCTCTGGCCATCTGGGTGTGCTTCTTCTTGGCACCCAGGTTCAGAGTCTCTGATGCCAGCAGTGTCCATGTCCCATTGGATTCCCTGGAACCAAGGGGTCTGCCCCAAGGAGGGGATGAAGCCATACGTTTAATCCTTCTCTGTCCCCCAAACACCTTGAATTACACTAAAGAAGTTCTCAGAATAATAAATTTATAAACACACTAAAATGGAGTATTGAGCCCAACTGGGGAGTGGAATGGAAACAGCAGCTAACTAAAAATGTGTTTCTGGAAAGGGTCGTAATGATGGATAAACCAGAATGGAGAGAGCCATAGAGAGATGAGGGCAGAAGAAGCAAAAGCCATTTTTATAGCAGAGTTTCCTAAAATTGTCAGATAAGGACATGATGGGGAAAAGGGGAAGAAACCAAGAGAATGGACTCAAGACTGAATTACAGAATGTCTGCAAAGGCACTCAGTGCCCACACTCATCTCTAAGCCTCCTTCTACCACAACACTGTTGGCCTCCAGGATGCAGGTAGAAAGATACCCTCCACTATACTGATCTCATAACTTTAAAAAAATTTCAGCGTTTCTCCCAGATATATCTTTATTTTTCCAAATTAATATTTGTATGCTATACTAATGCATTATCTGTATTATAAAGCATAAAATAGAAATTCAGGATGAGAAAAATTCCAAATAGAAAGTCTAATACAGGCCTCTCTCAATTAGCATTAGAATCCATTTCTGAAAAATTACATGTTCCACATGAAAATACTAATCATGAGCATATTCTCCTCGTTTAACTGAGAATAATTATAACGTGTCAACTCAAAACTCCTAACCAGTTTCCTAAAAGTAACTATAACACAGTAAAACCAAGTCTGGATAAGTAATAACTCTTATGTTAAGATGTAAAATGCTAAAAATATCCCTTTTTGATCTTGAAAAACTGTGATCACTAACCAATAGTTGTTTTGAGCATAGTAACCTGTACTCTGAGCTCTAGCAACATGATGTGTGTGTGTGTGTGTGTGTGTGTGTGTGTGTATCTCCTTAAATCTTTACCTATCCTCATGGAATAATAATCTTCCTTGGAATGTAGAAATCTGTAACCAGTCAAATAGCTGTAACATACACACTGGTCTCCTATGGAAAATGTTGCAATCCTGCTAAAATTTCTTAGTCTCTGTATATCAGGAGAAATTTAACTTCTCCACTTAAGAATGCTGACCACATAGGTTTGGTGTCAGTGGCTCCCAGGTGACTATCCTTAAGCTTTGTGCTGAAATAAACTCTATACTTCTTCATATTTTCTGAACCTCATTATTTAAGGTTGACGTTAGTCATGGGTAGGAAGGAGGAGACCCTTGCACCCTCAGGCAGAGTCTGCCATTTCTCACCCCCGTAACTGGCAGTCACTTCTCTCTTTTGTGGAAGAGCATGAGTCAGATACAGAAGCCCTGTGACATTTACCTAGATTGGTCACTCATTTCCTCATTCAAGTGCATGAAGGCAAAATCATGCATTAGCATTTATTGGTAGCATAAGAGAGAAAGATAGAGATGAACAAGCAGAAACGAATAGACACTGAAAAACATAATTTAGGGAAATGTAGTGTTTTTTTAAAAAAATAATTACTGTTGTGGTAGAGATTAAAAATACATATAGCGGCCAGGCGTGGTGGCTCACCCCTGTAACCCCAGCACTTTGGGAGGCGGAGGCAGGCAGATCACGAGGTCAGGAGATCAAGACCATCCTGGCTAACATGGGGAAACCCTGTCTCTACTAAAAATACAAAAAATTAGCCTGGTGTGGTGGAGGGCGCCTGTAGTCCCAGCTACTCGGGAGGCTGAGGCAGGAGAATGACGTGAACCCGGGAGGCGGAGCTTACAGTGACCCAAGATCACGCCACTGCACCCCAGCCTGGGTGACAGAGCGAGACTCCGTCTCCAAAAATATATATATATAATATTATATATAATATAAATATAATATAGTATATAACATAAATGTATAATATAATATATAATATAATATATAGCATAAATATATAATATATAATATATATATAATATATAAAATATATTAAATATAGTATATGATATATTATATATACACACCTATATATATAGCATTCACATACAAAGAACAGGCTGCTAAGAAAAAGAATCAATCAGAGAATAAGAAAGAGTTGATGAGCATTTAAAACACAATTGCAAAAGCAAATCAGCAAAAAGGTGAAACCAAAAAGTTGAGCAAGTCACACAGAGCAGCACTAGAGAGTGAGACAGAGAAAGAGATGTAAAATATAAAAGAAGATTCAAGGGCATAGGAGGCAATCCAATAAATAATAGATAAAATATTTTATGTTTATGTATAATTACTTTTATGTTAAAATAATATAATACAAAACCACTCCCCAGATCAAAGAATAGTTTAGAACTGTGTTTTTGTTTGTTTGGTTGGTTTGGTTTTTTTTTCTAAACAAGGAATAAAAGAAAGTTTTTCCTTTGCTTTGCATTGTAAATCTCCCAGGATAGAAGCCTGAGAATCTCTCTGATTTATATTAAAATGTCAAAAGAGGAATCAAGAAAGAAAACAACGTTCTATTTTTTCCATTGATTCTGTGCCTGCTCTTAACCTTCAAATTAGTAAGAAATATTTCAACTGGTTTCTAGGAAAGTCATTCCCTCTGTAATAGGAGGAAGGAAGAGAGCTATTGAGGACAAACCCAGCAACCTGTGCAGGAATTTCATTTGCTGTTAAGAAACAAGGATTTATTGGTGTAGGTCAAAGCCTGAGGCATTTCATGGTAGATATATTTAATCAGAAATGTTCTCACTAATGTTCCAGGTGCCCATTTAACTCTATGCATGGTCACCTTACCATCTCAGTCTCAAACCACTATTATCCAGGAAGGATGATTTAGGTACCTGTATGGAAAAAAAAAAAAAAAAAAAAATTATTGGGGTCTGAAGGAGTATTTTACAAAATACCATGGGTCATGCAGTTAACAGCTCCAAGAGCAGGGTGAGATGGAAAAATTCAGGAAGTCAAGCTGGAGAGAGAGCTGGGGAAGTCGACTCTTTCAGAGTTAGTCCCAAGCAGGCTATGCTTTTCCTTGCTCTCATTCAGGAAAAGACAAGTGTTACTGGAGGTCATATCAATTCTGGGACAGGCCTAGATGTGTAAGCCGGCCTGAGACCCTTCAGAGTTGTTTGTGTGGTCACTGTAAACCATGGGGAGCTCCAATGTAATCCAGGTTGAGACTCCCTCCGTCCACCTGCAACCCTAAATAGGGTCACAACTGACTGAGCCTCAAGGTCTGACAGAAAAAGGCAACGTTCGCTTTTGGTTAAATATCATGGCATTTGTTAAATATTAGATTTCACAAGTTGTGCCACCCAGGAGGTCTTTAGTTCTCCAGTTCTTAAATCTCCCAGGAAGCAAATTATATAATGCTCATTAACACAACTCCTTCACATTTGTCTTTTGATAAAATTTGAATAAACAGTTGTTAAGAAAGTATCTTATCACCTATGGATCAATTGTTGTATTATTTGTATTTGTACCTAGGCTTGAGTGTATAAATACAAATTACAATAAATTAATAAGTAGTATCACTTTTCCACATAAGGGTGTCCTAGATTATATTGCCTCCGATTGTTAGTATTTTATGCTTTGCCTTACATTAATAATTATGATGAGTTTTTACCACCATAAGTATATCTGGCTGGATATTACAATGGTGATATTTATTATTTTAAGTGAAAAATATCGTAGTTGAAATAGCTTTTGATTTTAAGCCAACAAGCCTAAAACATTATTCTAACTCCGTAGTACAATTACATGATTATTAATCAATATGATACTATACAGAAAATAGTGGCAATGTTAGAACACTTCCTGAGTATGTAAAGATGAAAAACATGCAGAATAGTATGAGATAGGCTGAGTTGAGAAAAAAAAAATTGTTATTCTAAACACTGTTTAATTAAAAGAAATTAATAGCAGATTAGCTTTGCCATTACTTTCAGTAATTTTCAAAAACACAACAAAACTACATTATTGCTTGGTGGTTTCTATGATCTTATCTTCATATGTATTAATTTGTTAATTACACTTTACATAAATCAGTGGAAAACAGCTTAATTTATCTAAGGATGACAGAATTTCTAAGCCTACTAAGAATCACTCTAGGTTTCCTTAATTTCTCTGTGGTCTGAAAAGTAATGTCACCAATAGACTAACACAGGGAATATATTCTTTATTTAACTACACCGTGTCCAAGAAAGAAGTTTTCTTTCTCTAGAAAGAAGTTTTCTGATACATAACCTCGAATTCTCAGTCACTGCAAAGAATGACATTTATATGGGAGAAAAATATCTAAAGTGGATATTTTTCTTATATCTAAATTAAGATGTGCCAATGTCATATTTATACTTGCTTAATAACTATCATGTGCATATTTTATCACAAGATAATTTTATATCATCTAAAAACAATATATTTATATTGCATCTGCATGCACAAATGATTTCTGGGGATAATTTTCACCTGAAGTGAAAGTCTAGACTCATTCTGCTCATTCTGAAGCCTGTGGGTGCTGTAGTGAGTCAAATAGTGTTACTCCAAAATTCATGTCCACCCACAACCTCAGAATATGACCTTATCGGGAAATAGAGTCTTTGCAGATATAATTAGATAAGTTACAATGAAGTCATGCTAGTTTGGTTGAGCCCTACATCCAATGACTGGAGTCCTAATATTGAAAAATATGTGAAGATTGAGTATTTATCTTTTCTACCAAAATGTAAGCTTCCCAATAACAGACAAGAATCCTTAGTCATCTCTGATCTGTAGTGAATATTTGGTTTGGGGTGGTTATTCTTCTTGATCTCTGTTTTTTATTTTGTTTTGTTTTTCACCACATAACACCCATTTCCTCTTTTTCCAATTAAGCGTTCCTCTTTCCTTTTGAGAAATTACCAATATCCCAAAAGGTAAAGTCTTGGAGGGAATATCAGTAAAGTTTTCTTGTCTCCACTTTTCAAGGAGTGGGCATGAAATCTAAGTGAAGCTAGCTGGATTTAAAGGGATTAGGGACACTCTACCCCAAAATAAGGCACCTTGGGATTTGAGAAAACAACCAAAACAGGAAGGTTACTCTCACATTCCCTTCCCTTTTCTTCACTGAAGCAGGTCATAAAACCTAGGAAAGTCACTCTGTGACCCCCAGCTCCTCTCCCTTGAAGCAAGTTATAAAACCTTCATTCGAAAGGTGCTTTTCCTATATGTACCTGGAGGAAAGGAACATATTTATCTCTGAATATACAGGGATACAGAGAAGCGTCTGAAGAAACAGGCCTTGCTAAGTTGTTCCCAGTTATTACCATTAGATCACACCTGCTTTGTCAAGTCATACTTCTCCATGACCATCCACTTCTTCATCAAACCTATCATTAAAGACCGGGTGCGGTGGCTCATGCCTGTAATCCCAGCACTTTGGGAGGCTGAGGCAGGTGGATTACTTGAGGTCAGGAGCTTGAGACTAGCCTGATCATGGATCACGAGGTCAGGAGATTGAGACCATCCTGGCTAACACGGTGAAACCCAGTCTCTACTAAAATACAAAAATATTAGCCGGGCATGGTGGTGGGCACCTGTAGTCCCAGCTACTCGGGAGGCTGAGGCAGGAGAATGGCATGAGCCAGCGAGGCAGAGCTTGCAGTGAGCCGAGGTCGCACCACTGCACTCTAGCCAGGGTGACAGAGCGAGACTCTGTCTCAAAAAAAAAAAAAAAAAATTAACTGGGCATGGTGGCATGCTCCTGAAATCCCAGCTACTTGGGAGGCAAAGCAGAAGAATTGCTTGAACCCAGGAGGCAGAGGTTGCAGTGAGCCAAGATCACACCACTGCACTCCAGCCTGGGTAACAAGAGTGAAATTCTGTCTCCAAAAAAAAAAAAAAAAAGCCTATTATTAAAAATATACAGGTTTACTTGTTTCTTTCTTTTTTTACTTCTCTCTTTTTAGAGACAGGGTCCCTGTTGCTCAGGCTAGAGTGCAGTGGTATAATCATAGTTCACTACAGCCTTGAACTACTGGGATCAAGCGATCCTCCTGCCTCAGTCAGCTTCCTGAGTAGCTAGAACTACAGGCATGCACCACCATGCCCGGTTGATTTTTTAATTTTTGTTTCACTATATTGCCCAGGCTGGTCTTGAACTCCAGGCCTCGAGCAATCCTCCCACCTCAGCCTCCCAACACCTGTTTCTTTGGGACTTAATTGCCAAGGTTTTCTGTGTCACATGTCACATAAAACTTACATTAAATAAATGTATAAGCTTTTTTCTTCTTCTTTTTTTTTTTTTTTTTTAGTAAGAGTCTCTCTCAGCCATGAACCTAAGACAGGAAGGAAAGATTTTTCTTTTTCTGTACAGATTCTGTATCTCAAAACTGAATCTTCAGAAGAATGACTAAACTACAGAAAAAGAGGTTTGAGACAATTCATATAAATACTGGTGCCCTGAGTTTTTACTGTCTGAACATTCAGAGATTTCCTAGTTTCTTCCCTTTCCAAACCTCCTTCTTTAACTGACATTCCATTATTGTGTAAGCTACCTCAGAGACTTTTCATAAATTCATTCTTGCACCCAAATAATCCTAACTGACATCTCCAAAAAAATCTAGCAAAAAAAACATTGCTCTGCGTAGAGTAGTTGCTCAATGGCAGTCGGTATTCAAAGAACCTGCTCTGATTAGTTTGAACATACAGGAGTGTGGAGAACCCACAGAATCTTTGGAAGGGTTGGAGAAACATGCCCAAGTTCCTGCATCAGGGGATGCAGAGCTGGCCTGGTAAGGAAGCTGCCACCACTATGGCCAAATGGTAAATATCAGAAACTTATCTTCATTGCAGTTGCTACTCTGTCAGCCCCAGTACAACTTCTGGTTGATTGCTTCAAGCTGGTCACTCCTGAACAGCCTCTCCTGCTACTGCTCTCCATGTCTTGCCCACCACAAATAGCAAAGTAGAAGCTCCAGGTCTCCGGCAGCATCCACTTTACCTGTTCGTGTTCTCACCGTAAATGAGGCTGAGGATTTTGAAGACTAGTCTCATACAGAAAAGGGGAAGAAGTTTCTCATATCATGGAAATTACTCTAACATCTAGGAAAGCTACTTTAAAAAATGATGGGCTAAAAGGGGGGCCACCTTGCATATAACAGATGTTCACCACAGTAAATTTTAATAAGTGGATTAATAAAGAAAAATCAAAAACAATGTGTGCAGTAAAGACAGTAATGCCCCTACTTATTTATCCTGCTTGGTATCCACTTTCCTTTCCATGTAACTTCCTAGCTTCTCTCACTACAAGGCAGATCATATGTCCCGCTCATAGATTCGGGATATAGCAGTGTGCTATCATTTGAACGATGAGTGTCCCCTCACACCCACAAAAAATATTCATGTGGAAACTTAATCTCCAATGCAACAGTATTCAGAGGTGTGGCCTTTGGGAGATGATCAAGTCATGAGGGATCCTCTATCACAAATGGGATTAGCATTTATAAAAGCTCCTGAGATTGAAGGAAACCCTCTTCTACCCTTCTGTCCCTCTGTCATGCGAGGACACAGCTCTCCTTTCATCTGGAGGATACGGCAACAAGGTGCTATCTTGGAAGTAGAGACAGGGCCCTCATCAGACATCAAACCTTCTGGTGCCTTGATCTTGGACTTACCAGTCTCCAGAACTGTGAAAAATACATTTTTGTTGTTTATAAATTACCTAGTCTGTGGTATTTTGTTATAGTAGCACAAACTAAGGCCCCATGTGACTTGCTTTGTCAAGAGGTGTTAGTAGATGTGACCCAGGCAGAGGCATGAGAAGCACAGGTGTGACTGGGTATATATTCTGGCACCTTTGCCATCACCATGAGAGCAGACAAGAGCAATCCAAGAGGAGGAGGAGGGATGCACAGGCAGTTCAGTCAAGATCGCAATGCCGTCCAGGTGAGCTTGCCAGGATCAGTCATCTTTCAGCTGAGCCCTGTGCACACTGAATAAATATTTATGACTGTATGACACTGAGAGAGATTCATGTTTTTACTGTTTACAAATTATTACACAGCAATAGCTAGCAGACACAGGGAAGAAAAAGATACAAATTCTCACTCAGTACCCTCAAAATTTGCTACCAAGGTAGACTGAAAGAGTGAAGTACAGAGTAAACAACAGCTCAAATCTTGCCTGGAAGGCAAAGTCCATGGGCTCCTTTTTAAATTGAGAGCCAATTCTTGATGCATTCATGCTTCACAGATGATGCACCTCTCTTTAAAAAATGAGAACATTCTGTAGGGAGATATTCAAAACTTGACTTATCTTCTACTTCTTCTTTTAATTATTTTTTTGGCTTAGCCACCATCCTATGTTTAATCATACCACAAAACAGAGAGACTCATGGATATATGATTAAAAACCAGGAAAAGAATAATTCAATTCGACCTTATTGTTCAATACAACATGGTGACTTAATTCTAGAATTTTTAGACTAATGTTACTACTCACTGAGCTGTGACGGATTATGTCATCTGACAATGTACGAGGACATTGTTTCTCCAACATAATTTTATCAAGTGGTATTAGATTAGGGTCTAATTAGGAAGATTTTGAAGTTTTAAATCTAGTCATTAGCACCAGTCTCCATTTTGTTTGTAGGAGATGCTTTTCTTCTGCCCAGTGGAGCATGTCCAAGTATAAAAGATGACTGGCCGTGGCCTTTAGGTTATACTCCTTCTCCATCATCTTTTAACTTCACTTGGAATTAGGAAATAACCATTTACAGGTCTCAAAGTCACTTGTGACTGCTCATCAATGTTAAAATGCTGATCGCTGATTGTGACACAGCCATTACAGAAAGAAAATCTCTCTATCCCCTCTTTGATCTTTTGAGATTTAATTAAGTTCAGGTACAAAGTGTGGTAGTGTCTGTAGAAGCCTTCTTAATTACTTTTCAATCAATATTTCTACAAGAGCCTTATCAGACATTATAGGAGATACAGAAAATGAATAGTTAGATCAGAACACAAGGAGAATTAAATTGCCAATGAGGCAACAACATTTGATATGTCAAAGGTCAATTTATGACTAGGCAGCAACTTGAAAGCATAGATCACTAGTCCTGAGGGTTCAGAGAAGGGAGGGAGCACAGAGAATTTGGGTGACCTGAGACTTCCTGGAAGGGTAGAACTAGCACTGGACCTTGAAGGTTGGGTGGGATTTAAGTAGGTAAGGAGTGGGCAAAATATAAGGTAGTGGAGAAACGATTTATGCTTACTTCACAAAAAAACTCATGACAACTTGAAAAGCTTTAAGAAACTTATTTGGATTAAGACAAGTTGCATTGGTAATTCAATACAATCTATACTTAACAGAATTTCAAATGTTTATTATTCCATTCTTTTAATACTATCTGTATTAGTTTGCTAGGGTTTCCAAAACAAAATATTACCACAGAGTGGGTGGCTTAAAAAATAAAAATTTATTTTCTGACAGTTCTGTAGTCTGGAATTCCAAGATCAAGGTGCTGGCAAGGTAGATTTCCTCGGAGGCCCCTCTCCATTGCTTGCAAATCACTCCCCCCTTGCTACCTTCACATGGCTGTGCCTCTGTGCATGAGTGCCCCTGTTATCTTCCATGTGTCCAAGTTTCCTCTTCTATTTTAAAGAATTATACACAATATTTACATATTTATGGGGGTACATGTGATATTTCATTGCATGCATAGAATGCATAATAATCAAGTCAAGGTATTTGGGGTATCCATCACCTTGAATATTTATCATTTCTATGTGTTGGAAATATTTCAAGTTCTCTCTTCTAGCTACTTTGAAATATACAGTACGTTATTGCTAATTATAATCACCCTAGTCTGCTATCAAATATTAGAAAGTATACCTTCTATCTACTGTATGTTTGTGCCAGTTGACAGCACTCTCTTCATCCCCTACTCCCCTGATATCTTCCCAGACGATTGTATCAGTCATCCTACTCTCCCCCTCTGTGAGATCAACATTTTCTTAGCTGCCCTTTATGAATGAGAACATGTAAAATTTTTATTTCTGTGTCTGGCTTATTTCATTTCATATAATGACTTCTAGTTCCATCATGTTTCTGCCAATGACAGGATTTAATTTTTTTGGCTGATTATTATTTTGTTGTGTATATATGTCACATTTTCTTTATCCATTTGTCTGTTGATAGACATTTAGGTTGATTCCATATCTTTGCTACTGTGAAAGAGGGCTGCAATAAACATGTGAATGCAGATATCCCTTTGACATACTGATTGCTTATTCCTTAGGATAAATACCCAGTAGTGGGATTGCTGGTTTGTATAGCACTTGTATTTTTAATTTTGAGAAATTTTCATACTGTTTTCTATAGTGACTGTACTAATTTACATTCCCACCAGCAATGTATAAGTGTTCCCTTTTCTTTGCATTCTCTCCAGCATGTTATTTTTTGCCTTTTTAAGAATAGCCATTCTAACTAGGGTAAGATGATAGCTCATTGGGGGTTTTGATTTGCATTTCCCTAATGATTAGTGATGTTGAGCATTTTAAAAATATACCTGTTGTCCATTTATACATCTTCTTTTGAGAAATGTCTATTCTTGTCCTCTGCCTACCCTTTTTTTTTTTTCCTTTTGAGACAAGATCTCACTCTGTCACTGGAGCTGGAGCGCAGTGGTACAATCATAGCTCACTGCAGCCTTGAACTTAAGCAATACTCTTGCCTCAGCCTCCCAAAGTACTGGGATGACAGGCATGAGCCACTGTGCCCCACCTTTTGACACTTTTTAAAGGGATTATTATTTTTTTAATTGAGTTCTTTGAATTCCTTATATATTCTAGATATTAGTCCTTTGTCAAATGCATAGTTTTCAAATATTTTCTCCATTCAACAGGTTCTCTCTTCACTCTGTTGCTTGTTCCTTTGCTGTATAAAAGCCTTTTAGTTTAATATAGTCGTATTTGTCTACCTTTGCTTTTGTTGCCTGTGCTTTTGCGTTCTCTTAGCCACAACATCTTTGCCTAGGCCACCATCCTGAAATGTTTCCTTCTAGTTTTTTTTTTTTTTTGAGACGGGGTCTGGCTGCATCACTCAGACTGGAGTGCAGTAGCGCAATATCGGCTCACTGCAACATCCGCCTCCCTGTTCAAGCGATTCTCCTGCCTCAGCCTCCCGAGTAGCTGGGACTACATGCGCATGCTACCACGCCCGGCTAATTTTTTGTATTTTCAGTAGAGACGGGGTTTCACTGTATTAGCCAGGATGATTTCAATCTCCTGACCATGCAATCCACCCACCTTGGCATCTCAAAAGTGCTGGGATTACAGGCGTGGGCCAACACGCTCGGCCCTTCTAGTAATTTTATAGTTTCCCGTCTTGTGTTTAATTCTTTAATCCATCTTGAGTTGATTTTGGTATATGGTGAGAGATAGGGGGTCTGGTTTTATTATTCTGCATATCGTAATCCAATCTTCCCAGCACCATTTAGTGAAGAGAGTGTCTTTCCCACAATGTATATTCTTGTTGGCTTTGCCTAAGATCAGTCGGCTGTATTTATGGGGCTTTATTTCTGGGTTCTCTATACTGTTCCATTGATTTATATGTCTACCTTTATACCAATACTATGCTGTTTTGGCTACTATAGCCTAATTTGAAGTCAGATCAAAACCAGTGTGATGCCTCCAGGTTTGTTCTTTTGCTTAGAATTGCTTGGTCTATTTGGGCTCTTTTTGGTTCCATATGAATTTTAGGCTTTCTTTTCTGATTCTGTGAAAATGACATTGATATTTTGATAAGAATTGCATTGAATCTGTAGATTGCTTTGGGCAGTTTGGTTATTTTAATGACATTACTTTTTCTGATCCATGAGTATGAGATGTCTTTCCATTTATTTGTGTCCTCTTCAATTTCTTTCATGAGCGTTTTGTAGTTTTTCTTGTAGAGATTTTTCACCTCCTCAGTTAAATTTATTATTGATTTTTTTGTAGCTATTGTAAATAGGATTGCCTTCTTGATTTCTTTCTCAGATAGTTCATTCTTGCTGTATAGAAATGCTACTGATTTTTGTATGTTTAATTTGTTTTCTGCAACTTTACTGAATTTTTTTGGGAATCAAATCTAAGAGAGTTGTGATGGAGTCTTTAGGTTTTCCTAGATATAAGATGATATAATCAGCAAAACAGGAATAATTTGATTTCTCTTTTCCAATTTGGATGCCTTTCATTTCTTATCTTGCTTGATCAATCTGGCTGGACTTCTAGTACTATGTTGAATAGGAGTGGTCAAAGTGGACTTCCATGTCTGTTCCAGTTCTTAGAGGAAAGGCTTTCAGCTTTCCCCTATTCAGTGTAATGTTAGGTATAGATTTTTTGTATGTGACTTTTTTTTTTTTTTTTTTTTTTTTTTTTGGTGGAGGGAAGGGTTTTTGCCACAATATTTATTTATTTATATATTTTTAAAATTTATTTTATTTTATCATATTTTTTGAGACAGGATCTCACTCTTTCAGCCAGGCTGGAGTGCAGTAGCATAATCTTGATTCACTGCAACCTTTGTCTCCTGGGCTCAGATGATCCTCCCATCTCAGCCTCCTGAGTAGCTGGGACTAGAGGCACATGCCACCATGACAGGATTTTTTTTTTGCATTTTTGGTAGAGATAGTGTTTCACCATGTTGCCCAAGCTGGTCTTGAACTCCTGAGCTCAAGCAATCTGCCCATCTCTGCCTCCCAAAGTGCTGGGATTATAAGCATGAGCCACCAATACTCAGCCATTTGTTTTTATTTTTAAAAAACTTTTAAGTTCAGGCTTTTTATATAGGTAAACTTGTGTAACAAGGTTGTGGTGTACAGATTATTTCATTACCCAGGTACTAAGCCTAGTACGCAAGAGTTATTTTTTTCTGCTCCTCTTCCTTCTCCCAGCCACCATCCTCTGGTAGGCCCCAGTGTCTGTTCCATTCTTTGTGTCCCTGTGTTCTCATCATTTAGCTCCCACTCATAAGTGAGAACATGTGGCATTTGGTTTTCCATTCCTGCATTAGTTTTCTAAGGATAATGGCCTCTAGTTCCCATCCATGATTTCATTCTTTTTTAATGGCTGCGTAGTATTCCATGGTATATATGTACCACATTTTCTTTTCTTTTCTTTCTTTTTTTTTTTTTTTTTTTTGAGAAGGAGACTCACTCTGTCACCCAGGCTGCAGTGTAGTGGTGCAGTCTCAGCTCACTGCAACCTCTGCCTCCCAGGTTCAAGCAATTCTACTGCCTCAGCCTCCCAAGTAGCTGGGACTATCTTTTTTTCTTTCTCTCTCTCTCTCTTTCCTCACTCCTTTTCCCTTTCCCTCTCTCTCCCTCCCCCTTTCCCTCTCTCTCCCTCCCTCCTTCTTCCTTTTTTTTTTTGGACAGAGTCAGGCTGGAGTGCAGTGGTGTGATTTCATCTCGCTGTGGTCTCAAACTCCCAGGCCCAAGCAATCTTCCTAACTCAGCCTCTTAAGTAGCTGGGACTACAGGCATGTACCACCACTAATAGCTGCACCATGCCCGCCTAATTTTTGTATTTTTTTGTAAAGATGGAGGTTTGCCATGTTGCCAAGGCTGATCTTAAACTCCTGAGCTCAAGTGATCCACCCACCTTAGCCTCTCGAACTACTGAGATTACAGACTGAAGCTACCACACCTGGTCTCTTTGTTTTTTTCTTTCTTTTTATCATCATGGTTTGGTGATTTTAAGTAGTATTAACATTTGCATCTTTTCTCTTCCTTGTTTGTATTTTTGCTCTACCAGGTGTTGTTTGTTTGTTTGCTTTTTCTTCCTCTTCTTCTTTTTCATATTCATGTGTTTTCATGATGTTGAATACATTCTTTCAGTTCTTTCATTTTCAGGTGTAGGACTCCCTTAAGCATTTCTTGCAGGGCTGCTCTAGTGGTCATAGATACTCTCAGCTTTCATTTATCTGAGAAAGTCTTTCTGTCATTTTCATTTATCAAGGATAGTTTGGCTAGGTATAATATTCTTGGCTGACAGTTTTTTTTTTTTTTTTCTTTTAGCACTTTGAATATATTATCCCTTAGAGGCCAGGAGAGAAACTCACTATTAATATGATGGGGCATCCTTTAAAAGTGACATGACAATTTTGCTATTTTAAAAATTCTCTCTGTTTTTGACTTTCGACAGTTTGACTATAATGTGCTCTGGAGAATATCTTTTTTTTTTTTCTTTTTTCCTTTTTAACTGTAAATATTTGGGGATATCTGAGCCTCCTGTATCTGGATGTCTACATCACTTCTTAGACTTGGCAAGTGTGCATCTATTATTTTGTCAAATAGGTTTTCCAACACTATTGTTTTCTCTTTGCCTCTTAGACACCAAAAATTTTATACTTTTATGGTGTCCCATACGTTATGTAGACTTTGCTCATTCTTTTTATTTTTGTCTGACCAGTTTAATGCAAAAGACCTGTTTTCAAGTTCTGAGATTCATTTTTCTGCTTGATCTAGTCTATTGTTGAAGTTTTGAATGTATTTTTGTATTTCATTCAATGAACTCTTCAGTTCCAGACTTTCTTTTTAGCTCATTTTTATATCTATCTCTTTCATAAATTTCTAATTCATATCCTCAATTTTCCCCTGATTTCCTTGTATTGTTTTTTAGTATTCTCTTGTATCTCACTGACCTTCTTAAATATCAATATTTTGAATTCCTCTTCTGGTATTTCATAAATATTTTTTGGATTGGGATCTGTTGATAGGGAATTATTGTGTTCCTTTAGAGGTGTCATATCTCCTTGGTTCTTCCTGTGTCCTTATAATAATATCTGCTTATCTAGTGTAAAAGTTTTCTTCTTTTTTTGTTTTTCCTTTTTGAACTTATGCTCACAGGGGAGTGATATAGTTTGGCTGTGTCACCACCCAAATCTCATCTTGAATTCCCATGTGTTGTGGGAGGGACCTGGTGGGAGGTAATTGAATCATGGGCGCAAGTCTTCCTCATGCTGTTTTTGTGGTAATGAATAAGTCTCATGAGATCTGATGGTTTTAAAAAGAGGAGTTCCCCGAACAAGCTCTCTCCCTTTGCCTACTGTCATCTGTGTCAGATGTGACTTGTTCTTTCTTGCCTTCTGCCACGATTGTGAGGCTTCCCCAGCCATATGGAACTGTAAGTCCAATTAAAGCTCTTTTTCTTTGGAAATTGTCCAGTCTTGGATATGTCTTTATCAGCAGTGTGAAAATGGACTAATACACTCTACTAGTAAATTGGTACAAGTAGAGTGATTTGCTGCTGAAAAGATACCTGAAAATGTGGAAACAACTCTGGAACTGGGTAACAAGCAGACGTTTGAACAGTTTGGAGGGCTCAGAAGAAGTCAGGAAAATGTGGGAAAGTTTCGAACTTCCTAGATACTTGTTAAAAGTCTTTGATAAAAATGCTGATAGTGACATGAGCAATAAGGTGCAGGCTGAGGTGGTCTCAGATGGAAATGAGGTACTTGTTGGGAAGTGGAGCAAAAATGATTCTTGTTATGTTTTAGTAAAGAGGCTGGTGGCATTGTGCCCCTGTCCTAGAGACTTGTGGAGCTTTGAACTTGAGAGAGATGATTTAGGGTATCAGTTAGAAGAAATTTCTAAGCAGCAAAGCATTCACGTGGCTACTTGGGTACTGTTAAAAGCATTCAGTTTTATAAGTGTAGCAGAGCATACAAGTTCAGAAAATTTGCAGGCTGACAATGCGATAGAAAAGAAAATGCCATTTTCTGAGGAGAAATTCAAGCTGGCTGCAGAAATTTGCATAAGAAACAGGAGCCAAATGTTAATCCCAAAGACAGTGGGGGAAATGTCTCCAGGGTATATCAGAGGTCTTCATGGCAGCTCCTCCCATCATAGGCCCAGAGACCTAGGAGGAAAAAGTTGTTTCATGGGCTGGGTCCAGGGTCCCTGTAACTTGGTACCCTGCATCACAGCCGCTCTGGCCATGGCTGAAAGGGGCCAAGATAGAGCTTGGGCTCTGGCTTCAGAGAGTGCAAGCATTAAACTTGGCAGCTTCCACATGGTGCTGAGTCTGTGAGTGTACAGGAATCAAGAATTGAGGTTTGCGAACCTCTGTGTAGATTTCAGATGTATGAAAATGCCTAGATGCTCAGGCAGAAGTTTGCTGCAGTGGCAGAGCTCTCATGAAGAAACTCTGCTAGGGCAGTGCAGAAGGGAAATGTGGGGTCAGAGCTCCCACACAGAGTCCCTATTGGTGCACTGCCTAGTGGAACTGTGAGAGAAGGGTCACCATTTTCCAGACCCCAGAATGGTAGATCCACTGACAGATTTCTCCGTGCACCTGGAAAAGACACAGACACTTGACGCCAGCCTGTGAAGCAGCTGGGAGGGAGGCTGTATCCTGCAAAGCCACAGGAGCAGAGCTGCCCAAAACCATGGAAACCCACCGCTTGCATCATTATGACCTGGATGTGAGACATGGAGTCAAAGGAGATCATTTTGTAGCTTTAAGATTTGACTTCTCCGCTAGATTTCAGACTTGCATGGGGCCTGTATTCCCTTTGTTTGGCCAATTTCTCCCATTTGGAATGGCTATATTTACCCAATGCCTGTACCCCCACTGTATCGAGGAAGTAACTAATAGGCTTATAGGTGGAGGGGCTTGCCTTGTCTCGGATGAGACTTTGGACTTTTGAGTTAATGCTGAAATGAGTTAAGACTTTGGAGGACTGTTGGGAAGGCATGATTGCTTTTGGAATGTAAGGATGTGAGATTTGGGAGGGCCAGTGACAGAATGATATAGTTTGGCTTTGTTCCCACCCAAATCTCATCTTAATTTCCCATGTGTTGTGGGAGGGACCTGGTGGGAGGTAATTGAATCATGGGGGCAAGTCTTTCCCATGCTGTTCTTGTGATAGTGAATAAATCTCACGAGATCTGATGGTTTTAAAAAGAGGAGTTCCTCTGCACAAGCTCTCTCTCTTTGCCTGGTGCCATCCGTGTAAGATGTGACTGGCTCTTCCTTGCCTTCTGCCGTGATTGTGAGGCTTTCCCAGCCATGTGAAACTGTGAATCCAAGTAAACCTCTTTTTTTTTTTTTTTTTTTTGGAAATTGCCCAGTCTTGGGCATATCTTTATCAGCAGTGTGAAAGTGGACTAATAGAGGGAGGATGTTTCCTGTAGATGTATCTATGGTGTTGGTTGGGTAGAGCACTTTGGCTTTGATTCTGCATAGCTATAGGAGTAGTAGCACAGTCTTCATATGATTTATTTGGTTGCAAATAGCATCAGTGGTGTCTGTGATTTCCTTGGTAGTTTAGGTTGTGGTTGTTAGTGGAGACTGTGGTGAAGTTTTGCTGGGGACTATGATATCAGGTGGGCCAGTATTTGGGCCCCAGTGGTGGCAGCAGTGGGCTGAGCATGCCCATTCTTGGGCCCCAGGGTGGCATACATTGGCACTGGTGTTAGTAAGACCAGGCAGGCCAATTCTTGGGTTTCCATGTGGCTTGCTCAGGTGTTGGGAATGGCAGCAGTGGGATTATGTGGAAGAGCAGGTTCTTTAGATCCTAAGTAGTGGGCACGGCATGAGCAATGTTAGTAGTAGTGGTGGGGCAACCCTCGAGAACCCACGCAGTCCATGCTGGTATAGGCAGTGGCTGCAATGGGCTGGATGTGCCAGTCCTCAGGCCTGCAGGTGGTAGGTGTGGGTGGGTGCCAGCTCTGGTATTGGTGGCAGGTTCTGTGAGCCTGACTCCAGACCCTGAAGATGTGATCAGGTGCCAACAATAGTGGACTGGGCTGGGCGATCCTCAGGCTTCTGGATTACACACTCAGGTCTGGGGAGGAAGGCAGAGCTGGGCTTAATGTACCTGTCTACAGGCTCCCTGTTAGTGCATGCAGGCACTGGCGATAGTAGGCAAGGGCAGGGTGATCATAGGCTGCTGGTGGAAGGCTCAGGTGGGGGCAGCAGCAGGTGTGTGTGGTCCGCCTAGTGAAAAATGTGAGAGTTGCTTTCAGTAGCCATAGCTAGGCAGCTGGGGGCATATGCTTTGCTGAGGCCTCACAGCAGTTCACAGCTGTAGAGGCTGTGGAAGGTGGAATTTGTCCTTAGGATGCGTAAAAATGTGCAGCTTCTCCCTAAGTTGGGGAGGGAGGAGGAGCAAGGTCACTGTGGCTTCTGCCTTGGCCCTGGCAGCTGCAACTGTGCTAGGAGAACGTCAATGAGCCTCCAGGGATGTGAAGATGCAGTGGGGAGCTGCTGGGTCCTGGGGCAGGATATAGTCTGGTCAGGGTTGGGTTCTCAAAATGGTGCACTACTGTAGCTACTTAGCTTTTGGGGTTTTGTGGGACTCAGCAAGATGTTTCTCTCTGGAGCAATGCCATTGTGCGATCTCCAGACAGCTCTCTTTGTTAGTCTCAGAGCCCTTGAAGGTTAAGGGGTTATCCCACGGCTAGGACTGTGGGGGCCCAGGGTGGGAATGTGGACCACTGGGAGTCTCTTACTCTTTCCCTGCATCAGGGAGCCTCTCTGGGCTCCCAGTTAATGCTGGCTCAGTAGGCTGCTTCACTTCCCTCTCCTTCCTTGCTTTTGGTGCATCCTGTCACTTCTCTGTTGAATTCCAGTATTCTCTGTTAGATGAACTATTCAAAGTTTGATTGTCTACTTACTATTCTGGTTCCTCTTCATGGAAAAGGCAAGTACCAGATGAATCTAGACAGCCATCTTAAAGTCCCTATCCCAAATTTTCTCTTATAAGATTACCAGTCAGATTGAACTAGGCCTACCCTCATGGTCTTCTTTTAACTTAATGAGCTCTTTAAAGGCTCTGTCTCCAAATACCATCACATTCTGTGATACTAGGAATTAGAGCTTTAACATATGAATTTTTAAGTGGACACAATTCAGCCAATAACACTATCTTAACATTGATTTCTATTCATACTTGGGGGGAAAGACAAACATTTTCTTGCATAAATTCACACCACTAACAGGGACTCTCCTACCCCCACCCCATCATCCTCATCTCTCCAGGACCACCTCCTTCTAAAGCTCACTGAAACCTGTCTCTTTTTCTTCTTCCTACTGCCCACTTCAGTCCCAGTCACCATAGATTGTTCACCACTAATTCCTTTAGCAGAAAGCTATTCTGATAAAGTGGCCTGATGATCACTCCTAAGCCCTCCACTAGTTACTAGGCCATATGACTATGTACTGGAATCTCCCATTGATCTGTTAAACTTGCTCATACCTGGTTTGTCTGCTCATAGACATTTTGTTTCAATTTGAGTGAGGGAAAAGTTTTAAATTTGAGTGAGGGAAAAGTTTTAAAGTCATCCAGGTGATTCTAATTTATAGCAAGATTTGTGAATCACTGACCCAGGAGGAAGGGAAAGCTACTCTGTTCTCTAGAGACAGTGACTTGCAGTGTAAAGATGATGAGTTTACAATCTAATAGTTCTAGTCTTGATGAGGATACTTCATAGTCATAAGGAATCATTCTATTCAAATAAATGATGTTGAACCAAAGGAGATGGCTTTCCAGAACACCTGGCATTCCAAAGGCACCAAATGGCCAACCATGCTTTACCGCATTCCATTAAAATGCAATAAGATAAACTTTGAAAATATAAATCTGCCTGTATTTCTCCCTCTGCCCCAACCTTCCCTTGTTAGAAGAATCCCATAGCATTTAAGAGAATGAGGATTGTTCAAGCAGGAATACAAAGCATTTAGCATGCTTTTGATTCGCAAACTATACTTTCGCAAAACCAAAGGGAAGACCTTGAGGAATGTGGCACTTAGACTTTCTACCATAAAAGAGGAAGACATCAGATATCACGGAGAAGCTGAGAAAGAATCTGTAGATTTCCTTGCTGTTAGAGCCAAACTACATTAGCTGGTCTTCGCAATGCTATTGAGCAAAGCCTTCAATGGACCATGGCCATCACTGTCACTGGCTCATTCAGCTGAGTCTGTTTTTACAGGTGTGTACATGTCCCCCTTAGGCATAAACAGAGTGGTCATTAATGGCCCAGGGCACTTAGATGCCTCACCCAAAACACAGAGAATGGGGTTCTTTATCCTCATGGGGACAGTGCTGATGTCCTGTGGAAACTGGGGAGGGGATAGTCAGTGAGGAAACCTACCTTTATATAAAAAAAAAAAAAAAAAAAAAACAGAGTAAATTTATCCTGAAACAACAGAATAATTTCAGCAAGCACACATCAAATATTTTCACAAGGGTCTTTGAACATTTGTGTTAAGTTTAGTGAGATATAGAATGATACAGGAAAAAAATGGGTTTCCCAATTATATTCCTCAATTAATGCAAACATAGTCATATTACTAATTACACTTAGCAAAAGTTACAAGAACTGTTTTCAAGGACACTTTTTCCAAGGACATTCACAGGTTTTAAGGCATTCTGCTACAATGTCTGCAATAAAGGACAAACATTAAGACTGTAAAAAGAAGCAGTCCTTTTTGGTGGGACTATTTCTTTTATCGCAGAGTTGGTTCCTGTGATCCTAATCAAGATTGCTCAAGCCAATCTGAGGATCTATGTACTGAAAAAGGAAAATGGAAGAATGTATTTTAATATTTGAATTTCACTTCATTTATAAAGCTGTGAAATATCATCAGCCTTCATGTTGCCTTCTTTCCTAATTTCCAAACCAAAGGTGAACTGCCGGTTATTCAAGAAACTAAAGGAGACCAGCAATAATAGTAGCAGAAATATTATAGTTAATAAGAACATAGTGATGGGAAGAGAAAAAATAAAGATCATTATAAAATAGAGGTTCACAAAAGTCAAGCAGTCAAACACATTGTTCTAATCATATTGCTAGCTTTCTATTTCTTATGCCCTGAGTGGCTGGGGCCACATTGCTATTTATCAGGAGAAAACTCTCACCAGGCTAGTCCTTATCATCATTTCTTTTTGGAAATATCTGACATGTTTCTATTCAAGTAGGAATATACATAAGTGCACAGGTTGGTCATTATGTTGAAACCCTCAATTCAAAATTATAACCACAGGTTTAGCTTTGAGATCTACTTAATGCTTTTAAATTTTTTACTAGGGATAACACTTCTGCCTGGTCCACTTCATTCAGAATAAAGCTGTTGCCTTCACCTCCACTGCTCTGAAATAACTGTGTTCCTACAAGACCACCTTAGAAATGATATATGCCTCAAACCTGCAGAACCACTATTCATTTCTGCCTTGAATTTATAGAGATATAATGTAGTAGTCACAGATCAAACTCCTCAAAGATCTCCCAATGCTCTAGATCTTTTCTCTCCAATCTTTGTCTTCCATAACTCAATACCCTCATATTTTGTACTTTGAGGACTGGTTATCATTTGTCTTCCAGGAATAAGACCCTTGACTCATTGTTCATTTGTTTCTAATACAGTTTTCTTCATTTTTCGAAAATTCACAGGTTTTTCTTTCTATTATAATTCAAACATCCTTCCTGGAAAAGCAGATTTGACAATTCACAGCAATGTCTTCACCTCACACCTTCTCAGAAGAGACCAGTCAGAATGCACCACTTTCTCTGAATAATAAATGGATTTTTTTTTTTTTGGCTGTGCTACTAGTTTTTGTTTCATCTCTGAGGAAACTTTGTACATTCACATAGGATATTCAGTGGAAATGGCTTCAGCTTCCTCTGGCTGCTATAGATTGTGATGATCACTACATTCACTCTGAAACCTACCTAAGTATCAGGAAAGAGCTTGCATCTGAAGATAGCACCTGTTGGGTATTGGGTACTTAATAATCAATGCCTTCTATTTTGGAGAGAATTTTGACATTTCTGAATAAGCTGGCAGGTGCTTTTTCTCATGAATGCGTTTATAATGAAAGTGCTATCAGATTACTCAGTAAATGTATCTGGCCAAATAATACTTTCAGTTATGTTAACTAAGTAGTAATTCAGTATTGTTCCAGCACAATAAAATTAAAATTGTGTTTTGCTTTCCTTTCTTGTCTTGGTTCCCTTTCATTGAGAAGATAATCAACTCATTTCTTGTTAAAGGACATTACAGCAATGGTAGATCATTTCCTTCAATCCCACTTTTTGTTTTGCTCTATTTTGAAAAACCCTAGCATAATTCAAGGGCACTGTAAACTGTCACCTCCCATGAGACACCATCCCTGGCTGAACCCCAGGGCAATAGGCCCTTGTATTTTTCTGTTCATCTGTATTACTTTATATCTACATTTCCCATATTATGTTATAATTTTTCATTGTTATCATTTTGTTCTCCAGATTATGAGATTAGGACAGGCAACTCATTGGTAGCAAAGAAAACCCCAAATCTCAGTGGCTTCACAGTGAAAGCTTCTTTTGCCTCATAGTTTGATGTAGGTGTAGAGAGCCTGCCCCTTCTTGTAACTATACTCTCTGAAATATTCACTTCCAAGGTGGGAGTGAGAGCTAGAAGGTCATGAGGGACATTTCTAAGGGGCAGGGCTGGAAGCTGCTTAGCTTATTCTCCCTGCACTCTACTGGCAAAAACTCATTCATGTAGCCACACAAAATGGAGCCTGAGAAAAATTTTCTGCCTGTGAACCCAAGAAGAGGAAATGGCATGGTGAATATATAACATTTTTTTTGTGACAAAGGCCCTTTTATGTTTTCATCCTCCTTTCTAGTTCCTGAAATCGTACTTGACGTATAATGAGTACTCAATACATACTTTAAGGGAATGAATATTCTTTTTTCTTGGATGGAGTCTCACTCACTCTGTCACCCAGGCTGGAGTGCAGTGGCGTGGTCTCAGCTCACTGCAACCTCTGCCTCCTGGGTTCAAGTGACTCTCCTGTCTCAGCCTCCCAAGTAGCTAGGACTACAGGTGCATGCCACCACACTTGCCTAATTTTTGTATTTTTAGTAGAGATGGGTTTTCACCATGTTGGCCAGGCTGGTCTCAAACTCTTTACCTCAAGTGATCTGCCCAGCTTGGCCTCCCAAAGTGCTAGGATTACAGGTGTGAACCACTGCGCCTGGTCAAGGGAAGGAACATTCTAAAAAATGCGTTATTGTGGCAGTGCCATTTGACAGTGTCCTATTGGTATTGGAAAAATGTGGTTAATTGATTTTTCCTGTTAGTTGATAGCTGAGGATTGAATGCTGCTTCATTTTGATGTCATTTCCCTAGAATACAAATGTAATTTCCATCAATCTAAGAGGAAGTCAGCTCTGGACTTTAAAAAAAAAAAAAAATCAAATGCAACAAAAATGGATGGGTACATGCTATGCCTACTTGGCCTTTTTCCCTGTGGGTAAATTTATGTTGAATCTAAATGGATCATATCCCCTTTATTTTTTACTAATATTATTAGTTCAGTGTGAAATGTTAATTGCTCTCATTACTGACAAAATTATTATTGCTGAAATTGTAAATTCATATTTTACACTTACTAAATGAGTAGGAAATGTCATTTTACCATAAAAAAAGCAATAATTACTTTTGAAAATACACCTTTATCTTATAAATCCATGTGTATTACACTTGATTTTTCCCCTTGTATATCTGAATGTCATTGTTTTATAGAGTTCCAAATATATTTTTAATTTAAATTTTTTTCTTGGATTTTACAGTTCCTGGATCACACATCCTCTGATTACAATTTCTTAGTACAAATCCTCAAGAAAAGAAGTATGATTGACCCAGCCTGAGCCAAAAGTTAATTGATGTGAGGGAAGGGAGGTGAGGAAGGAAATATTTAGGTAATGGAGAGGGACAGCTACTTTATCTGGAGCTACTTGGTGAGGTCCTCTTTCTAGCTATCCTATGCTTCAACTAACTCTGGCTTTTATCTCATTTGTGAGGATCTTGGAACCTCTAGACAAGTAGTTCAGATAGAAAAATCAAAGAAGTGAGAAAAGTCCCCAGTGACAGAGAAAGATTCAAATTGTATCCAAAAGGCTACTCTAGGTGATAGTGCCTTTGTAAATTAAGTGCCATCAATTTTCTTATACTTCTTAGCTCATTAAGCAATAAACACAATGAAAATTGGAGACACGTAGGACTTTTTATACTAAAATGTTTGAGTATTTAATGGTCTCGGAAATGACTTTTTGAAGATCGTTAGCAAGACAGCCAATGATTGAGGACTTTGCTCTTTTTTAAAAAACTGTGTTGTTTTTTGTTCCTATTTTTCTCAGTGTTGACTTCCTTACTCTCCACTTTTCTTAGTTTTGCATTCAATCCAGTGTTCCCTCCTTCTGCCCAATTTTCTCAAACTGGTCAGTGTTCAGAAGCAATCTTGCTGAATCAGATGATGTGTTTAGCAATTGTCTTCTGCAAATGTATAGTCCTTTTTTGAGGAGTTTTTTGCATTCCTTCTTCCTGGAATGGTTTGGGGCAAAAATATTTTTACACCTGAAAGGCATGAAACAAAGTCTCACCTGCTGAATTGGCTTCAGTGGCAAGGCTTCATCTGTGCTCCAATTCGCTGGTTTGGAATTTGGCCGAGCTCAGGATCGTCTTGCTGTTTTGAACATATAAAATATTTAAAATGGTTGAGAATGGAAAGCATATTAAAGAAGCTAGAGCAAGAACAGCCGTCATGAGAACCTGCAATAGTTCAATACTCCTCAAAATACTATTTCAGTATTATTAGTAAAAGCATTGCTGACTTTCCATTAGTTATAAAACTCGTTGATACCAACTCTGTCGAATCTGAGAAAGGACGTTTAAGAGGCACAACTGTCCCAACATAGGTGAAGGTAGGAAAATGAGTCATCTACCTAAAATGTTTGCTAGACCATGCTATTCCTTAGCTTAAAGCCCTTCAGTGGCTGAAGGTCACTTACAGAATAAAGTTTCATTGACTTATCATGATATGAAGGCCCTCTAGGCCCTGGACCTTACAGCTGTTTCCTGTCTTATCTACTGCCATTCCTACCACGTCCTTTGTGATATGAAGGTCATGGAGTACCTGCATCTACTATGATCCCGGCCATTTGCCAACCCCACAACATATGCCATTTAGATTCATGACACCAAGTCTTTGGTCATAATTTTTCCTGTCTGCAGTGACCTTTTCAACTTGTGCTGTCACCACCCATCTCAGCCATCCCTAGCTCAGTATTTCATTCTCCAGAGTGCCTCATTACTCAAATAGTTACAGTCCACTCCTGATGCTCCCATAGCACCAAGAACATATCTCTATCTTAGCCCTTAAAATATTTTAGCGAAATATTGCTATAGTGTGGCCATCTTTCACACTAAACTTTGCAGGTAAAGAATAAAGACTTGTTGAACCAAACTTATCTAAAGAGAAAACCCCAGGATTTTCTGGTAAGAATTTTAGAGAGTTATTTTTATTTCTATTATAGAACCCTAGTGAGATGAGGTATCTTTAACACATTCACTATCTACTTGAAAGAGATCCATTCTCCACCTTGTTTTCTTCAGGAGGCACATTACATTAAACAAGGAAAAGCCCTCATTTGCAAAAAATCTAATTTGATGAAGGCAAACTGGCAAGCCCTGTGTTGGTAATGTTTCTTTAAAAAGGTACATAATACGAGTTTTATGCTCCAACTTTAGAAATGGAAGCTCACAGTCGGAAAATACTGTTTACCTTTCTCATAATTACCCAGTCAGGACCTGGTTTTCCCAGAATGATACACTGAACAAGTTGCACATAATACATACAAACATTCTGAAAATGCTGCATATTTGGAACAGAAACACATTTATGTCTCAGAGTGATGCCAACTAGTTCTATGATGTTTTTGTTAAGCATAATTGCAGTTCTTCACAAAGAGCCTGGAGAAGGGGAACAAATGCTTGGCATATTTCTTTTGGTCTTTCAGCATGTGCGTAATTTATTTGTTTGCCACTGAGAAGCGCTCTGGTTTTCCTGCTGGGCGCCAAGGCAGTGTGATAGGTACTAAGGTTTCGTTCACATTTTCTTATAGTTGTAGGCTTCTGGATTTATGAAGTTGGAGTCAGCGCTCGGAGTGCACATTTTATGTTGTTGAGAGCTGGCACTGTTTCATCTTTCCCTGAGTCCTGTTCAAACGGTGCCCAATCGTGACTTGTCATGAAGAAGTCTTCCTCCTACGGAGGTAGGGGACAGGGTGAATTACACGCAGGCAGAGCCCGAGTGAGCATTGCTCAGAAGCAAATCTGGTTATGAAGGTGAAGGTAGTACATTTTCCCCCCCAAAAAGCAAGGGAATTTAAGCTTTGAGAGTTTTCTTGATTTATATATTAAAGCTATATTCTATGAATATGCATGATATTACCTCTTTTGAACTTCTTTGAAACAAATTCTCATAAATAAACAAGGAATGTACCATACTAACTGACAGAGTCATTTAGACTAGATGCATTGTGCTAATGGAGTGAAAAGAATAAAAATTTTCAAGGGCTTCAACCCTCAATTTTAATAAATTTCATGGAAATCGGATCAAGCCCTAATTGCTAATTCATCTGAAATTATTAAAAAGAGATTTCAATTACATACCACCATTGAATTTTGATGTACCAAATTAAATTAGGACACTAGATTGTTTCTTTTCTTAAATCCAGACCTATTTAAAAACCTTTTCCTGTAAATTCTGAAAAGGAACTTTGTGTTCAGTTACATTGCTTAAAAAAAGAAAAAATTCCAGCATTAGTACAAAATAGTAGGTTAAATCTCTTAGTGAAGATTTTTAATGACATTTCAGTGTTCCTCTTATAATTACTCTTCATCTAAGATATCCCATAATGATGTTGGACACTCTTGGTTCAGGCTCACTGGCTTGCTTCATTAGCATGTCATTCCCATTCCACATCACAAGATTTAATTGTAATGCCGGATATGCACAGCTCTCCACAGAAGTCTAATCAAAGTGGATTCACTTGTATTATTAATATCAAAAATCAGTCCACTTGCTATTTTTATAAATAAAAGAATCCAGATACATAAATCAGCTGTCATTTATTAGCATGTTACTGGCATATCTGCCAGACATATGAGCGGCCCTATCACAGTTCCTTAGGATTATTTTCATCAAGATTAAAACCCTTCTACATTAAATATACATACTAATTCTTCCATAAAGTAATCAGATTACAGAGCAGGTGACATTGTGTGCTGGAATTCAAATGATTTGCAGTAATGAGCTGGAAAGGTGTGCTTGGAGTCAGGCAGAGAAAAGGGAAGAGGAAAGACAAGGGAAGAAGGAAGGCTTTGGTTTTAAATTTGAGCTCGCACAGCTGTTGTTTTATTGTTTTGCTAACTTCTACTTATTTATTTATTTTTTAATAAGTAAAGAACTCAGGCAAGCATCTATGAAACTTAGCAACCCACAGTGTCAATCATTGAAACCATCAAATGCTACATGCTTCTAGCTTTATCTTGCCTTCTTTGTCCACATATTATCTAAAGACAGGGCCGGGAAGTGTTTCCTGCGGTCGAGTGGTACTCATAGATCAATGCCTAGGAACATCTTTGCTGTTGAATGGGAATGTTTTATCTTCTCACATGATCGATCTACCTGTCTGTTTTTAAAATTTTATTCCTTATGAAAATTCAGTAAAACATGAATAATACACCAGTATACAACACAGGTATTCTCACATTTGTGAAAAGGATTGTAGAATAATACTTTGGAAGTGAAATAAAGTGGCTACAGATTGGCTCAAAACATATTTTCACTTCTAGTGACACTGCAGACGCACCAGTTTTGGGGAATGCTTCAGGGTCTTTTTGATAAAAATGCAAAATTCTGTGGACAACACCTTGATTTTCCACTTCATTTCAAAATATTCCTCTTGGCATGTTTTGTAAATAAGATTGCTTTTTACACACACACACACACACATACACACGCATGCATCACACACACTCCAACAACTGACCAATGATTTGGAAGGAAGCTGAACATTTGGTGCCAGACTATTCCAGGGTTTGGAAACACTGAAATCAAGGATTGTCCTTATGTGTGATTTTTTTTTATTTCTAATACTTGGCCACTTTAACTCTATTACACAGTAACAAAAGACATATTTGATCTATGCTTATGATTTTCAAGTGCTTAATTTAACTGCAAACACCATATGTGTGTGTGTATACATACATACCTATACGTATATATTTATTGTACACTTTATGTTCCTTTTTTTTTGGTTACAAAATACATGTGTCCATTAGGTCAACTTATGATACAAAAATTATATATAAACATATGCTTTTCCCTCATACCTGACAGGCCTGTGGTTAGGATAAAGTGAAATTATATGATATATGCCAAGGAATTTTTCAAGGCATAAAGATCTTAACAAGCAATATTGTTATCAGTATTTAAAAAGTCTGTTATCCTTTATATATGAATATCATTTTTGACCCATTCACACAAAGCCTCTTTTCAATGTTGTGATGTTAAATGGGACAGCTTTAAAATAACCCATCCTAAATATTCAGTGAACTAAAATACTTACTGCATTGCTAACAGGAATCATTTATACTAATATGCTACTGTATAAAGCATTTGGGGCTTCAATTTATTATTCAATAAGAATGCATTTGACCTCAGTGTGTTGATGACTCTTTTTTCAGAAACTATACTCTGCAGCTAGGCTAATCAAACTGTGTACAGTTCATTTGGAATAATTTCTCATCTAATTCCTTTAACTGTTTGGAGACAGAAAGTAGGCCTGTCCTTTGTAGAATAAAAAGTAAACAGCAGTTCCCATTGTATGACAAGCAAACAGAAAGGCTAACAGCTAATGTGCTGATTCAATAACCATTTCTATATTATCCTTTTAACTTACAGACATCCTCGGTATATTTTAAATTATTCCATCAGAGAATTATACATGGATCTGAAAAGCAATAAGAAAAGAAAATCCAGAATCAACTTTGGTATTATTTATAAAGAATAAATTATTTTATGCTGTTTATATATAAATGATCTATGGTATAAAAGGGCATGTTGATAGTGATTCTAGCAACTCTATAAAGAACGCAAAAACTTAACTGGGGTCGGGGAAGAGGGGGGGCGGATAAACACCAAAGAAGAAAGAACCTGTGCCTCGTGTGCTCATCTCATACATTTATATTTGGAAGCAAATCATTAACTTTATCATACAAGTGGACAGCCATCTTACCCACAAAATACATGTGTTGTTAATATTCAAGCATTCCCATAATCATCTTGGCTTAGTTTAACATCTGTAATGGAAATTAGAAAGAAAGGCATCTCCTGTTTTTGCCCCCTGTCAAAAATCTTTTGTTGTTGTATTTCCAAAATTAAAATTCTTTGGGCAATATCTTCTATCTGTGGCAATATACTTGTCATAAACTAAGTATTTATCTCACAAAATATACTGTGTTTGACAGTATATTTCATAGGTAAAATTGGCTATCATCCTTGGTTACATTCTTGGAGCAGAAATGAGAAAGAAAAGGGAGTGGAATATCATGAACTGAGGGAATGGAGCATTTTGTCAGCTTTCTGGATGGTGCCAGAGCACACAGTGTATGGGCATAAGATTCAGCATGTATGAGATAAGCCCCAATCACCGCAGTAACATCCTCTTAGGGTCCAAGTTCACCCACCTGTTAAGGCACTCCCAAAATAATAAAAAAGAACTGGGAAGATTATATTCTGAGATGTCTAAATCTTTGAACATTGATCATAACCAAGGCTGCCTTATACCTTATACTGCAACTTCGCACAGAATAACAAAATGTGCCTCCCACCTCCTGTAGGCACTGTGTACTGTTGGCAACCATCTTTTCCTAGTGGCAAGACAAGTTCTGCAGCCCAAATGTTGTCAACCCTGGATTAACTCACTTTAAGAGACTATGAGGAGGGATTTCAGGTGAAAATTTAGGCATTGATGATAGAAGGTCATGTGCATTCTTCCGAAAAACCTTGGGAGCTATACAATTTCACCCTAAAAATAAAGATGCTCATGAGAAAACTAGGAATAAAGCAGACTACTCAAACTATAGATCTTTGTAACTAGAACATTAACAGGAAAAACAAAATGAAAGAATCCTAATGAAAATTCTGACATAATTAAAATTCTCTTAGCGTTTACACAAGCAACATAGTCAGTCCTTCGCAATCTTAAAATGTTAAGCCAGTGCTTTCTTCTATGGGACATATTTCTTGGAGGATATTTGTTTTAAGAGAGACTATTTTCATAAAAATCTGACTCATGGTGTGGGCTTCTTCATAAATTCATTGCTTTAGTGTGGGGAACAAGTTGTACAGCTTCATCACCTACACTGTAGCTTTACCAGTAGCTTAAAATAACGAACAGCCTCATAAATTTTTTCTTTGAGATGGAGTCTCGCTCTGTCTCCCAGGCTAGAGTGCAGTGGCGCGATCTCAGCTCACTGCAACCTCCGCTTCCTGGGTTCAAGCAATTCTCTCCCTCAGCCTCCCAAGTAGCTGGGATTACAGGCGTCCACCACCACACCTGGCAGGACATAAATCACATCACATAATTCATATAAAGAACCAAGGAAATTTCTGGTACCCAGACAGCTGTGCCTGGACTCCCCATCCATTGTAGTATTTGCCTGGTTTGATCAAATACAGTCTTCTTTTAGGGTCATTTGGTTCAAATACTTTAAGCATTAAAACTTGTCCTATATATTAATTAATGTATGAATTATTTAACTTGAGGTGTTTTGTGAAACAGTTAAGAGTTCAGGACCATGTTATAAAGACCTAATTATTTTATCAATATCCTGATAAAACTATATTAAGAATATTCTCTCTAGGGTTGGTAAGTCCTATATAACTCTTCAAGTTGCACGAATCCTCCTAGTTTCCAGAGGATAATGCTGAATGCTCAAGAGTTGTATAATTGTGCTTTTTGTAGGAAAGGACAACCTGGATTTTATTTCCCTGAACTGTGTTGTCAGAATTAGCAGGGTCGTGTAGCTGTTTCTTAGGAGAACTCGCTCAGCTATCCAAACTGGGGCCTGTTCCTCATCTATTTACATCCTTCCCTCATGAAAACTAACTCAGATATTAAGTCACCAAGGAATTCAAGACAAAAATGAGAAAGAAATGTGAGCCCACTTTCCCCCTTAGCTCCTTCCTGCTTATATCAAACAACACTGACTTGGGGTCTCTAATGCATGCATGTCCTATTTGCCCTGAACTTTACCTAGGACCTCTGAGCTGAGGATTGCTACCCCTGAGGCTGCAGTTTTATAATTACTAGAAAATGTGTGTTTCAGAGATGACGATGTTAGAAGTGATCAAACCCCAATGATGTAGGTTAAAAACATGATAGCAATAATCACGTGCCACCAGAAACATTTTAAAATAGCCACTTATGCTCTAGTAAGTTCCAATTACTAATTTTCAAAGACTATTTTTCTTGTTCTTGGTGCTAATTTGACCAACTTTTAATAATCAGTCCAAGTAAGAGCAACCACTTAGAGTGCTAAAAAGATTGTTTTTACAGTAAAGACTATTCATTGGTTAGTTCATTCATTCATCCTCCAAATATCTGTGACTCCAAATGCTTATTCCCTCACAGTTTCCACAAAAGGAGGCACAGGCCCACCACGGTTCCTGATTCCAGTCTTTTCCTCACTGTCCTACAAAGAGGTACCTTCCATGTGATCCCAAAACAAAGTTCAGTAGCAGTTAGTGAGCTTCCTTTGTTCTGCTCTTTCTTCCATTCCATTTCTTTTTTTTCTACAAATGCTGCCAAAACCAGACTATTAGAGCAGCCTCATTAGCACCAAGAGAATGGAATGTTCCCGCCAGGGATGCCCTCATTGATGCTCCATGGGTTTCCAGTTACTGCAACTCTTGTGAGGTGCTGGGTTCTGTGCAGAGCCAAGGAAAATGGTGTCCTTCCCACTCTGAGCCACATGTTGTCATCCAGGCCACAGAAGCAGCAATTCTTATTCCCATAGTCTCAGAAAGGCCCTTTCAGGAGTCCCATCTGCTTCTGAATCCAAAACCCTTTTTCAAGGATAATTAAAATTAGTTCAAAGGTGCTTGGGGATGATGATGCCCTTGCATCTTCCTCTATTTTCCATTGATGTCATATAAGCCCCCCCCCACACACACACACATCCCACATACAGACACACACTTCTTTCCTCCTGCAATTAAAAATAGCCCCTCTCTCTGAAAACAGAGACAAAAACACTCAGAATAGAAGTAGTCCTGTTGGTGGTGAGATGTTCTCTCCATTAGCTATGGAGTACTGTTTTATGTGTTGTGTACTTATGCCTTACAACATCTTTTAAAGACACTTTATATTCCCAATGCCTTAACATTAGTGATGATCCAAGATTAAGACAAATGATGACAGCTAGTGCTCACACATTCATTCTACACTATTTACAGCGAGAATTCAAATCTCACGAATAGGGTGAAAATACTTTCAATATTCTATGGGCTAGTTAACAAATGTAGCATATGCTCTTGAAACCAAGGAAAATAGAAAATTATGATGCCTCCATTTTTAACATTCCTCTAAAAATTATTTTCTTTTTTCTTGATTTATTTTGACTAATTTTCTATTTCATCTTTTTTATTCTTACTTCATTTATTGTCTTTCACCTTTAACTCTGTATTCAGAGAGGTCAGACATAGAGGAAAATGTACAAATTTGGGATATGATAAAGGTGGCGTTTCAAAGCGTTGTAGGAAAGATGGATTATTCAATAAAGGGCATTGGACAACTGGCTAGCCATTTGGAAAGTAATAAAACTGAAACTTTATCTTACTCCTTACTCAAAATGAATTCTATTTGGCTCCAAAATTTGAGAATAAAAATCTTGATGATTAAAAAAGTAAGCTTAAGGGTGCTTAAGACCTCTTTAACCATGATAAAATTGAAAAGCTATAGATAATATAATGATAGATTAAATAAAAATTTGAAATATCTCCCTAGGTAAAAACATTTGAAAGTTAAAAAAGAAACAGAAAATTGGGAAAATATTTGCAAGTTGAGGGTAAAGAAAACAATGCCCATAAATCATTTAGTAAAGGTCTAGCAACCTATTAGCAAGTAGTCACTAACTGGGCTCAGTGATTCATGCCTTGTTATTCCAGCTACTCAGGAGGCTGAGGTGGGAGGATCCCTTGAGCACAGGAGTTTGAGGCTGTGGCGAGCTATGCTCATGCCACTGCTCTCCAGCCTGGGCGACAGAGTCAGATCAGGTCTCTGAAAAAAAAAAAAAAGATAAAAAGAAAAATGCAGTCTTGAATAGGTAATCAAAAAATTCAAATGGGCAATAAACATATAAAAGTATGATTTTTAAATTAATATAAATTAATAAGGGAAACCAAATTAATATGGTATGAGACGCCAGTTTAAACTCTATCAGTCCAGCAAAAAACTTTTAAAGTTTCATCAAAGCTGGTATTGAGGACGGTTTGGAGAAGTAAGCACTGAACTATACTTGGGTAGGAATAAAAATTTGTCCAGCCTTCTGGTAGGACAACTTTAAAAAGTCCTACTTAACTATGAAAAGCAGGTGATATATTGAAGATATATATTGATATATGAATATATGATTGCAAAATTATTTACAGTTATATGTATAAAGATGTTATTTAAAGACTTTTTAATTACGCTTTAAGTTCTAGGATACATATGCAGAACGTGTACATTTGTTACATAAGTATAAAAATGCCATAGTGGTTTGCTGCACCCATCAACCCATCATCTACATTAGGTATTTCTCCTAGTGCTATCCATTTTCTAGCTCCCCACCCTGACCCCAACTCCAGCCTACAGGTCCTGGTGTGTGATATTTCCCTCCCTGTGTCTATGTGTTCTCATTGTTCAACTCCCAGTTATGAGTGAGAACATGTGGTTTTCTGTTCTTGTGTTAGTTTAAAGACTTTATAATGATACAAAATCTGGACATGTTCTCTATCTCTTGTAGTGGGGAAGTGATTCCAGAATATGGAAAATGTATAGGATGCACAAAACTATGAATAGTGTTTCTCTAAAGTGGGGCTACAGGGGCTGGAGGAGGATTCTACTTTGCTACACCTGCTCTTTGGCATCTCTGATGTGAATTGTGAGGGAAAATGGGGTGTATACAATGGGGATCCTATAGATAGAAGAAGATGAGAGGAATAAAGGTGAGTGTCAAAATTATTACTGCGGTCTTTGAGTCATTCAAGAAATGAAGGTTAAGAACTTGAGTTATTTTGAAGTTGCTTGTGGTTGCTCTACTCTATCTTTTAGGGGGATAACTTTTAGACTGGATCATTTAGTGACGTCTTTATCAGAATTACATGAAATTCAAATTACTGAAAGGAAGTGAGAAACAATTATATAATTTTCCTTATTACAAAGGAAATATGAGAAATTTCAGGCCCAAAGGGTTTAAGGGATTTGATCAAAGTTAGGAACAGAGCTGGAAGTAAAAACCAAACCCTCTTACCCTGCCTCACCCACTATCGTCTTCCTACCAGCCCTGCGGTAACATAAGCCAAAGCACAGAGATTTAGAGATCTTGAATCTTCTGAAGGACTGCGATTTTCAATTCAACCTACATGTATAATTATTGCTAAAGAATGAGAGTAAAAATTAAAGCATTCATCCTTCTTTTTATTAATATAAATGCAACAGGCATTTGTGTAGAATCTGATCATATTGAAAACTGGACATGTTACTTAATCAGAGAACATGAATTACATAGGAAACCAAACATAAAAACACTAGGCAGGCGGATCATGAGGTCAGGAGTTTGTGACAAGCCTGACAAATATGGTGAAACCTCGTCTCTACTAAAAATACAAAAATTAGCTGGGCGTGGTGGTGCCTACCTAGAATCCCGGCTACTCTGGAGTTTGGGGCGGGAGAATAGCTTGAACCTGGGAGGCGGAGGTTGCAGTGAGTCAAGATCATGCCACTGCACTCCAGCCTGGGCGACAGAGCGACTCTGTCAAACCTCGCCCCCTCCCCCCATACACAAGAAAAAATATATATTCAATGGATTAGATACATTGTTTAAATGTGGATCTTGAACTGTGGATTTGGTTTTACCACTACTGTAGACTTAAAAATTTTGAGTATGCCAAAGAGTTTCTGTTTATGTGTGTTATATTTAATGGCATTTACCATATAAGAAATTAGAAACAGAAATCGTTTAAATGTTTGTTATTAGCTTATGTTAAAATAACAATTCTATTTTATATACACATAATTGAAACTTTTCATGAAAAATACAATCTATTTTCAAAACAGCCACCAGAAAATAGCGAGAATGGCATCATTTCACTTTTTTTTTTTTTTTGCAAATCTCTTCCATGTCTAGCTTCACAGAAGACACTTTCATATATCTGCTTCTGCATTCACTCTCTTGTGAAAAGTTGCAAGGTTTAAATGGTGGCTGGATTGTTTCTGAGAAAATACCTGTCAAATATACACTAACCTTTTTTTTTTTTTTTTGAGACGGAGTCTTGCTCTGTCACCTAGGCTGGAGTGCAGTGGTGCGATCTCAGCTCACTGCAAGCTCCGCCTCCCGGGCCCACGCCATTCTCCTGCCTCAGCCTCCCGAGTAGCTGGGACTACAGGCGCCCGCCACCGCGCCCGGCTAATTTTTTGTATTTTTTTAGTAGAGACGGGGTTTCACCGTGTTAGCCAGGATGGTCTTGATCTCCTGACCTTGTGATCCGCCCGCCTCAGCCTCCCAAAGAGCTGGAATTACAGGCGTGAGCCACTGCGCCCGGCACACTAACCATTCTTAATTTGACAATTGTGCTTTTTTTTGTGATACCGGGTCTGGCTCTGTGGCCGAGGCTGGAGTACAGTGGCGCGATCTCAGCTCACTGCAGCTTCCACCTCCCGGGTTCAAGCAATTCTCCTGCCTCAGCCTCCCGAGTAGCTGGGATTATAGGCGTGCACCACCATGCCTGGCTAATTTTTTTGTATCTTTGGTAGAGACAGGGTTTCAACAGGGCTGGCCAGGCTGGTATCCAATCCCTGACCTCGTGATCCGTGCACCTCGGCCTCGCAAAATGTTGGTTTTACAGGCATGAGCCACCGCACCTAGCCGACAATTGGGCTTTTAAGTCAAAATAATATTCCATAAAAAGGCAGCTAGTGAAGCTTGCAACATAGCACAAACGCTTTTCCTTGAGATCACCATCGTACTTCAATATGCAGCAAAAGCTTTTTATGTGTATTTCTCACTTCATCACACAGATTGTTGAAAAGCCATGTACTCAAGGCATTAATTTTACTAAATTAGTAACTTAATTTAATAAAATTAATGGTTCCTGCTTCATCAAGGGTATTCTTAGGTAAAATTGACTTTTTTGTTTGGTTATCTGAGAGTTCATGATGGTAAAAATACAATAACTGCTGGTATAATTTGGAGCCACTACATGATTTAGGACACGGTTTCAACAGTATCTCTCATCATCAGTACTTTTGCACCATTGGTGCCAATGTCAACACAGTGAAAAAGACAAAAATGTGTTTGTATTATTATAGAAATTGTTTTGATGTCTCAAAAGTCTGAAAAGGTCTCAAGAAGGGATCTATGGACTGCACTTTGAGAATCATTAGTTTATGATAATAATAGGTACTTAAAGTGTGAAGGTGATAAGAAGTCCTGTTTCAATAAAATGTTAATCTGAAAATAAAGGTCATTACTCAAATGCAAAAGCTGGAAGTAATCAAAACCTGCGTTTGCTTAATAGTGTTTAGCACAGAGCCATATAAAAGTTCTCTTTACAATGGAAAATATCTAGTGACTTCGCCTCTTTTTTTTCCTCTTTGAAACCATTTCCTTATAATTTAATTTTCCATGTCAAGATTTCTTCAAAGTACAATTATCACTATAGCATGCATGTATGCTTGTGCACACACTCGCACACTAATAACTGTGGGCATTTATCAGCTAACCCTGCATCAATCATCTTTCCTTTTGTCAGTGCTGCAAGTAGTCCACCTATCAATATCAAGTCTGAATTCCATCATTTTCCACATTCTCAGTTACTTCCCTTTTTCTGTTACTGTCTTGTTCTTGTATTGTCCATCTGTATACATTGGATAAGTCTCATCAGCAGGTAAACATTCTCTTCTATATCCTGTCTATTAAAACAAAGCCAAAAGAAACTCTGCCTTCTCACCATTTCCTGTGCAATTATAATTTCTCATACTAGAGACTATTCAATTTACTCTAATATGGTATCTACCCTGGCTTGCTACTGAAATCACTCTTGTCAAGGACACCAAAGACTTCCACCTTGTCAAAGGCAATGGTTAACTTTCTGTCCTCATACTTCATGAGCTCTAAGAATCACTCAATAGAGTCCACAATATTTTCTCAGTGTTCCTTCATGTGGATTTGGAAACCTCTCCTGTGACTTTATTCCTCATTCACTGATGGTTTCTTTGCAGTCTCCATTCCTGGCTCTTTTTAATGTGGGGCTCTTCAAGCCCTGGCCCTAACCTCTTTCCTCTCTCTACCCCCTCCTCAGATGACCTTTGCCAACTCCATGCTGCTGATCCCCACATTTATCTTTCTATCACAGTGTTTTCCTCTGACCACCACTCTTACGTTTTTAGCAGCCTCTGTGACATCATCACTTAGACCTGAATTTTTAGAAACCTCCAAATAACATGTCCAAAACATACATTTTATTTATTTTCCCCAACTCCTCCCCACTTCATATTCTTCATCCCAGCAAATGGCACCATCTTTTACACATTTGCTCCAACCAGACACTTGGGCATCATCCCATGTTCTTCCCTTTCTCTCAGGCCCATACCTTCACTATATTCAAGTTTTGCATATTCACTTAGTATCTAGGTTAGATATGCCCAGTTTTATACTCTACACACTCAGTAGTATAAGTTACCTGTACATGTTCCCGGTATATTTATTTGTTAGTACCCGGGCACTTTATCTGTGAGTTAAAAGATGCAGCCCAGTTACCCCTTGGCATCATTAGGCCATAATTCATGGAACCAGTGATATGAGTGTAAGGCTTCATGTACAAAGGGACCACCTTCCAGAGTTCTGCTTTCTAACATGAACTGATTATATTTCTTTCTTAAATAAGAAACAACACAGAATACTTCAAAAGACTAGTATTTTTGGTGATATAAAAAAATCTGTTAGATACACAAGTGAGAACATTACAAAGTAATCTTCATAGCCACTGCCTCAACACTCCTACTTATCCTAGACAAACCACTTTTATAACAAATTGCTTCACTCTCTATTAAGCACAGTGAAAGCAGTGAAATGCCACGTAATCTTCTCGAACTAATAAATGATGCATTTGTGCCTTTTCTTTCTCTCCAGTGCTGCACTGCCCTTGGTCTTTAAACAATTGACACTATTCTTTTCACAATATTTAATGTTTCCCTCTAAAGTTTTGTTTCAACATTGATAGTCTCACACTTTGTCCTAGAGGCACAAAGCTGCAGATGATATAAATAACTCCACATAGATTTTTTGGATCAATTTTAGGAAAGGAAAAAAAAAAACTTCCGAAACTGTTAAACTGATGACTTATTTTCTTTGGTTTTCAGGTGATAACAGATGAAAGATAAATCTATTTAAAAACACTTTTTTTGACTTCTACATATTCTCATTGATAGCAATAGGTGTTAAGACGCATGCACAGTAAACATAAAACACAGGGAGGGCTAAATAAAAATAAATTCATGGCGGCACTATCTCAATGGCTTGGTGTATCATACATTGGTGGTAAATACTTCCTTCTCTCAATGTCTTTTGGTCTCTGAGTTTGAACTTCTTGTTCACCCTTCCATTATAAAGCTGAAGAGACTTTTATTATTGCCCCTTCTGAAAGAATACACATTTTGAATTTGGTGGGGTTACCAGAATACTGATATAAAATTTTCCTATCTCTGTGAATCAGAAGCTGGTTGTTAAAAATTCAATTGTCATTAGACTTGGAGAATATGACTAATATCCTATAGTTATGTTAAAGAAATGTGTGACTTTTTATGACATTGGTTTCAAACAAATATCTTATATCTTGTTTATTTTTCATAATATATTTGTGAAGGCCTACTGTAACTAATGATATCCTGGAAATTGTTGGGTTGAGTGCCTTGATTACTTTGAATTGCAATTATTAATGAAGCTATTTTGTCCTAATATTTGTAGTATGCCAAATGAGTCAAAATTTTTAGCTTGTCTAAATCTATTCAAAAGATGTCAGTCAAAACCAAGTAGCCGAATCAGCTCAGAGAGTTTATTTTCATCATTACAGTAGTTACAAGGGAAAAACTGATAACTTTGCATATGTATAGATTTTTAGTATACCATAGTTTCTTAAACTATGAACAGAAAACAAGCTAAAAGAATGTTTCAAGAGACCTATCATGCAGCTTAATAGTACGGTAGTCAAGCTAAGACTGAAATACCCATGCACCAAATTATGCATCATTTGCTAAGAGGAGCTTTTGTAATGCTTCAGTACATTTACTTATGTGTTGAAGACAAATAGAGCAAGTGGTTAGCTAGTTATTCAGAGAAAAATTACTATATAATATGCCTGGCCACTGGAGAAAATAGTAGATGGAGATTATGGTCAGTAATCCTAGCAGAATCCATCAGCCAGCTCTTATAGACTCATTTCGACATAAGGCCCCTAAAGGAAAGCTTCATCAAACAATATATATTTTATTTATTTTGAAATATGGAGATCTCTAACTGATCTAGGAGAGGAACTCCTGACATGGTGATGAAAAGGTAGCCAGGCTCAGCATGGCCGACGTGCCAAGGCAGAGATGCCTCTGAAAGCAATAAAAACTAGAATCCCTTCTTGGTTCTTTTCATCTCCCCTTTGTGTTAAGTCTATTTGATTTTGCTATCAGTGTGGCTTATAATTTTCTGAGTGCAATGAAAAATAATTCTGTGAATCTGTACTCAATATCTAAAGGAGTTTTCAAACCAACAAGGGTAAAGGATATTTTCCCTTCTCTCCTTTTTTAATTGTATGAAAGATATGCACAGACTGTTTAGAATGACTGTAAGGAGTGATGTGTGCAAAGAAAAATCCCTGTCAAGTGCTCTGTACTTTGCTATTTGCCCATGGCAATGGACAGTCCAGAGATAAAGAGGGGGAAAAAAGCCTAAAACCCACCAATCCCAGACATCTCTTGGTAAGCAGTAACCGAGGGCAAAATAACATGCAGCTGGCTGATAGAAAGTGAGGCTACCCTGCAAATTTAGGGTCCAATTCTCTTCGCCCCTCTCTAGTTAAAAACCAAATAATTTTTTTTCATGTAGCTTCCAATTGCAGAGCCTGTTGAAAACTCATTATCTTCAAATAGGATTACATTCTGTTAATATGAGAACATGCATATTACAATATCTGGTAAAAATCAAAAGTTCCAATTTGCTCACTACATGTAAATCCAATTCAAAATATTTCCATAACATATATCTGCTGGATGTTACACTATTTGTGTGTCACTCTGGAATGGATTAACTCCATGACAGGCTAGGCTCAGTTTTTCTGCATTTGGTGTTTTTAAACAGTTTATATTTGTTATCATATCAAAGACAGGCTTGCAGTTTTCAAAAGGAAGAAGAGAACACAGCGCCCAAGGCTCCTCCAGCATTACATTTCTTATTCCATTTTATCTTTCTTGGTTTTGACTAATGTCAGTAACAGCTACTGGTAATAAACTGCTTGTTACAGCGTGCTGTTGCCTTGAAGCCTGGCTTTGATACATTGTCAGCCAATCGGAAGCATTTCCTGATTACATTTCCAAATTGCTTGTTTATTGATCGAGAGTTAATAAAGCAAAAGACAACTTTACGGCTTAAATTAAATGAAAATTTCCTTTGATGTTCAAATTATCCAATCAACCAACAGGCAGTGAAATGGAAGCATTTGAAAGTTTTATCTGAAAAGAAAAAAAAAAATGTGTGAGATAAATGGATCTTAGTGTAGACACGGTAGCTAAGTGCTAATGAAAAATATGTGCAACTTAGCATACTGCAATTTCATTTATTTCTCAGGCAAAGGAAATGATGTTGTTTTTCAATGCACCCCACTCCTCAAACCTGAAGAAGGAAAAGTACTTCTAGGATGTCTTTCATTTGGTTCACAATAATTTCTGAAACTGGAATCATTTCAGTAAATAAAATGAAGTATACATTAACTTCATGGATTTACAAAATTTCTGATATTTGGAAATGGTAACACAACTTAGATTCTATCTTTGGAATGTCACAGTGTAGATGTTTGGGTGACATACATGGTCAGTTTAACTATTTGAAGAAATTGGCCTCTGAAATTTTTAGCAGCTTTTCATATCCCCTTTCCAGTGAGAAGGTAATCTTTTATCAACACAGGGGGAAATCAGACATTTCTGATAAGGAAGAAAATAAACAAATATTCTAAAGGTTTGCCAATATCAGGACACTAGGAGACCAGCACTTTGTCATAGGTGACCCATAAACAGAATATCTGGTTAGAGAGGAGGGAGAGGGTTACTTAAGACCTTGGACAAAGTCAGAAAGAAACAGTTACTATTATGATTGTGCTACAAGGTTAAGTGAAAAGTAAACAAAATTGTGTAAACAGCATGATAACAAATCTGTGGGAGAAAAAAGAAAGTTGTGTGAAAAGTCTATGGAGAAATATAGTAAAATATCATCAGAGGCTATTTTGGGGTGATATTAAGGATATTTTTCTCTTCTTTCTACATTTCTTATTTATTTATTCATTTATTTATTTATTTATTTATTTATTTGAGACAATACCTTGCTCTGTCACCCAGGCTGGTGTACAGTGTCACGATCACGGCTCACTGAAGCCTTGACCTCGTAGGCTCAAGCAATCCTCCCACCTCAGCCTGCCAAGTAGCTGGAGTACAGACGTACTCCATGCCTGGCTATTTTTTTGTAGAAACAGGGTCTTCCTATGTTCCCCCAGGCCCATGTACTAGACTTTTGATAACAAACATGCATTACACTTAAAATGGAAAAAGAAAAAGCTATTAGTTTAAAATCAAAGTTAACAAAACATAATGACTTTTGAGACCGAGTCTCACTCTTTTTCCAGGCTGGAGAGCAGTGGCACGATCTTGACTCACTGAAACCTCCACCTCCCAGGTTCAAGCTATCCTCCTGCCTCAGCCTCCTAAGTAGCTGGGACTACAGGTATGAGCCACCAAACCCAGTTAATTTTTGTATTTTTAGTAGAGACAGGGTTTCACCATGTTGGCCAGGATGGTCTCAATCTCTTGACCTCGTGGTCCGCCCACCGTGGCTTCCCAAAGTGCTGGGATTACAGGCATGAGCCACCGCACCTGACCCAAAAAATTATGACATTTTCTTTTTCTTTCTTCTTCTTTTTGTTTCTTTCTTTTCTTTTCTTTCTTTCTTTTTTTTTTTTTTTTGAGACAGAGTCTCTCTCTTTTTCCAGGTTGGAGTGCAGTGGCACAATCTTGGCTCACTGCAACCTCCGCTTCCTGGGTTCAAGCGATTTTCCTGCCTCAGTCTCCCAAGTAGCTGGGACTACAGGCATGCGCCACCACGCCCAGCTAATTTTTGCATTTTTAGTAGAGACAGGGTTCATCATGTTGGCTAGTATAGTCTCAATCTCTTGACCTCGTAATCTGCCCGCCTTCGTCTCCCAAAGTGCTGGGATTACAGACTGAGCCACCGTCCCCAACCCCCAAAATAATGACATTTTCTTAGGTGCTTCTTGGATAGTAAAATTGCAAAATGTTTATTCTGTGGTTAGGACTTTTGGAAAGTCTTGACTATTACTTATATATCTGAAATTATGTGCCAACTACCCAAATTCTTGCCTGTGTTGCGTCTTTTATCTTTTTTTCTTTTGTCATCCAAAGCTCACCAAAGGCAATTAGTCAGGCCATGTTATAGTTCCAGATTGGTTAAGGAATGTGCATTGGCTGCAAAGAGAATATGACCAGCTACCACTCTTTGATTAGCCTCCTTCTACAGCCTAGTCATTGGCCACCAGCAGCTAGGGTGATCTTTTCAAGGTGCAAATCTGATCACAGCTTCTCTGCTTTCAACCTTTCATTGGCTTCAGTCCACAGGGCCCTGCAAACTTTGCTTCCTGCCTACCTCTTAGATGCATCTCATCATGGGCCCTCTGGCCCCTCAGCTCTAGCCACAAAGGCTTCTTTTGGGTCCTCTAATTATATGAAGTTCCTCCTATCAAGTTTTTGCCTTTAGAATTTCTTCCTCAAAAAAGCCCTCCTTGACTTTCAGTTCTTTGTTATTTGAGTTCTTTGTCATCAGAGTTCTTTGTCATTTGCTGTCATCAAATTTTTTTCTTTCCTAGCACTGGCACTGTGTAACTGACATATCTGCTTAGCACAATGCCTGGCACAAACTGAGCGCTAAATAAATAGGTGTTAAAGGAGTAAAGAAATGAGAGAACAGATGAACTAGTCCCCTAGTGCTCAGATTGACTCTATATTGCCGCAGATGTTTTCCTGAAATATCTAGATAAATTCACAGGAAAAGCTTTCATTCATTCATTCATTTTAATTTTCTTGAGGATTTGTTGTGCATATGGTACATTTCAGCATCATAGGAAATGAGATGAATTGGACATGGATTTTGTTCTAAGAGTTCTTAGTATAAATCAGCATTTCCCTTTTTCAGGGTTAATTTGGTCAAAGCATGAATGGACACTTGAAAGTGGAACTGTGCAAACATTTCAGTAATTATATTTGTACCACCACACACCTAATTTTGGGCCAAACCCAGGGAATATTTCTCATTTTTTGTGCCACTAACTTCCCACCTTCTCATCCTCAGAAAACATTTAACAAACCCTGTCAACTTACCTCCAAAATATATTTTGAATCCATCTATTGAATACATCTGATTTCCCTGCAACGACTCAGACAAGGCGACTTTCATTCTTGTGTCTCTACTGGCCTCCCTGCTTCCTCTTAGCTCCCCTATGTTCTGTTTGCCACAAGACAGCCAGAGAGGTCTTTTAAAAGTGTGATTCAGTTTATGCCACTTGCCTGTTTGTTGTGTAAATGGCTTCCCCTTGCACTTAAAATCAAACTGTCTCTCTGAGCAGCCATGCCCCACCTTAATTGCCTTGCCTAATTCTGTGACAAAATGTCATCCCTGCTCTAGACCGTTACTGCCAACCACATCCCACGCTTATGCCTGTGCCAGGGTGTTCCTCTATACCCTGAATGCTCCCCCACATCATTTCATGGGTAGCTGCTTCTTTTCATTCACGTCAGAACTCACAGTCCAGCTCTTCAGAGGGCCTTCTCTAGAGTAGCCACTTTGCAGTTACTCATTAACATATCACCCTTTTGGATTTCCTTCAGAGCACTTATTACTATCTGAAAATATCCAGTTTATTTATAAATAAATTCTGCTCCCCTCACCCCCCAACTGGAACTTTATGAGAGCTGGACCTTGGCCAGCTTATTCACTGGTGTGACCCTGTGCCTAAACAGTGCCTGGTACAGGGTATGTGCTCAATAAATATTTGTTGAATGAATGCGTGAGAAAGTGAATGAATAGACAGACTTCACTTCATGAAAATGGTGGGCAGGTGCTTCGTGACTGGCGTTTGATTTTCAGTTGTAACACAGAGCTTCTTCTAAATGAATCCCACCTTGCCATTAAGCCTCACTACAAGTCCCTCCAGCTCCATGAAACCTTTCCCAATAACCCAGTCCACTTTCACCCCCTTTTCTGAATCATTACATATTTTATTGTATTTTTTTTTATTGTATTACCTAGGTTACTTTTGAGAGTGAAAGTAGGCACTATTATTATTTGTGCAGAGCCAACAGGCATAAACTGGAAACTGTCCTGGAAAAACTGGGATGTATGGTCACCCCATCTGTATGCCACTTCATCATTCCTCAATTTACATAAACTTTGACTGCAGTTTTTCAGAGGTATGCAACTTTTCCCTTATTAAAACTTAAATACTTAGTCATATTTAATTGCACTTAGCACACAGCTGAGCTCCCAGGAGTTGCTAATGAAATGCTTACTGTTACTGTGTTCAGTTGGTATAAAACCCCTCTTTTTCTCTGTGCTGCTTATTATCAAATTCACTTCTTTGAGCGAAATTGTTTTGAAAGGGAGTGGTTCTTTTATGCATCAAACTGGATCTGATGTCTAAGCAGGTATTTTCTCATTGTAAGCGCAGTAAGAAACTCTAGGCTGTAAGTTGCCTGTAAACTTTTGTATATGGCTCTTACTGCACTTCCAGCACGTTCTATTTCATTTGGCTGGAATACTGTCCTCTCCATCTACTCCCTCCCAATCTTCCTCTGACTAATTTCCATAAGCTCCACAGACCTCGGCTTCAATTGTCCCTTCCTCCCCAACATGTGGTTAAGTGTTACTACCCATAGCTCCACAGTACACACTGTACTGCCCCAGTGGGCCATATCACACTCGGCTACATGGCAACTGTCTGTTTCCTTTCTGCCTCCCCATGGGGTGGAGGTAAGTTTTGTGAGAGAAATTACCCTGTCTCTTTAATTCACCTTTCAGTCCCTCAGGCTTAGAACAATGCCTGTCTCATGGTACATTTAAAAAACTTGTTGAATAAATAAATGAGTGAAGGCATTTGCCTATGTTTGGTTACTGGCGCAATAAGAATAAAATGTATCTGAATATTATTTTATCAGATAATTTACATAGCAAAAGATTATTTTAAAAAATACTTTAGTCCAAGCTTTCAGCTAATTATTCAGTTCAGCAATTGCAACTGTGACTCTAGTCAATAGACCTCGTGCACTTATGCCAAGTCTTTTTAGAAAATGTAGTGCTAAGGATTTATTATTATTTTTTACTTTGGTTGAAAATAAACTCTCCACCATGTCCATTTAACTGCCCAAGTTGTAATTGTTAATAATGTTTAAGTGGCAGGGCTGCAATTAAAGTAGACTCGTAGGAATTTATTCATAAACTGTTTGTGTGTGTGTGTATTGTAGTAGGTAGTTGTAATAATTTGGCTATTTGATACTCCATAAAACATTATTTTAAGATGAATCTAGATATAAGGCCAGTCACTCTCACTTCCTAATCATGCATGAAGAAATACAGTGATAAAAATTTATTTGGTAGTACTTTGAAAAACAATCAAATTTTTAAAAAGTGAAAATACCTCTGAAGATCCTGCTAATACTTTCAAAAAGCAAAATCTCATAGGAAATGAGTTAATGTGTTAGAATTTGAATTTTTCTATACACTTCTTCTGATGACTTTGAAATCTTTTAAGAGCAATTTTTAATACAAGAACAGTCCTAATTATCAGACAGTATATATTGAATGATTTTAACTTCTCTGTTTTTATAATGAATCAGAAAAGCTGATATTGGGTTTACTAAAAATCAGGCAGACCCAAAGTAAATGTCATATCCTTCAGTCTCTATACAGTATAGTAACAACAATAATTATGATTACTTCTAGCAAGAGCTAACACTTTTAGAGAAATTATATGTTGGGCACTTTTGTAATTGTTTGTATACCTTTTGACTATTTTAAGCCACAATCAACCACATGGGGTAATATTATGACCATACAAGGATATCAAATCACAAAGAAATTAAATAACTTTGCCAAGATAAATTGTAGAAGTGGGATTAATATCCAGGCAATGTGACTCCAGAATCCATGTTCTTAATGACTTCACAAGTATACGGAATCTGATCATATGCATTTTACACTTTTGTATGAAAACCTAATCCCTGGTTTTATCTTCTCTAGTCTATACCCTTATTTTCCCTTCTTAATGATGTCATCACTAAAGGAGAGGAAGAGAAAGAGACCGAGAAGAAGAGGAGAAAGTTTGGTTGTAATGTGTGTATTTCAGCATCCCATATTATATTTTTAGAGATCCAGACAGCATATAAATATGTAAAAACTTAGATACAGGTTTCTAGGATCCATCTGTGTCTCTCTGAGTTTGGTTCACACAAGAATGAGTAGAAGAATTCAGCTAAAAAAATGGTACCACGGAAAGGGTGGAAAAGACCAGGAACGAAAGTGAATGAGACTTGTCAGTGCGTTTAAAGGGACCAATGCACATTTCAAGACCAGGAAGAACTTTGGGTTAGATCAATTGAATTTTAAAGGCTGTAGCTAGACTGAAGAGGAGAGAATTGGCTAGCTAGGGTGTGTGGGTCCACCTCCTCCTCCTTGGGCCACCTGAAAGTTGATGTGATTGGCTATGCAGGCTCTTCTGTGGTTCCATATGAAATTTAAAGTAGTTTTTTTGTTTGTTTGCTTTTTTTTTTTTTTTAATTTTGTGAAGAAAATCAGTGGTAGCTTGATGGGAATAGCATTGAATCTATAAATTGCTTTGGGCAGTATGACCATTTTCACAACAATGATTCATCCAATCCATGAGCATGGATTATTTTTTTCCATTTGTTTGTGTCCTCTCTTATTTCCTTGAGCAGTGGTTTGTAGTTCTCCTTGAAAAGGCCCTTCTCATTCCTTGTAAGTTGTATTCCTAGATATTTGATTCTCTTTGTAGCAATTATGAATTGGATTTCACTCATGATTTGGCTCTCTGCTTGTCTATTATTGGTATATAGGAATGCCTGTGATTTTTGCACATTGATTTTGTATCCTGAAACTTAGTTGAAGTTGCTTGTCAGCTTAAGTAGTTTTTGGGCTGAGACAATGGGGTTTTCTAAATAATCTGCAAACAGAGACAATTTGACTTCCTCTATTCCTATTTGAATACCCTTTATTTCTTTTTCTAGCCTGATTGCCGTGGCCAGAACTTCCAATAATATGTTGAATAAGAGTGGTAAGATAGGGCATTCTTGTCTTGTGCCAGTTTTCACACAAGTATCAAATAGCCAGTTTTCAAAGAGAATGCTCCCAGGTACCAAAACAGATACATAGACCAATGGAACAGAACAGAGACCTCAGAAATAACACTATACATCTACAACCATCTGATCTTCAACAAACCTGATAAAAACAAGTAATGGGAAAAGGATTCCCTATTTAATAAATGGTGCTATGAAAACTGGCTAGCCATATGCAGAAAACAGAAACTGGACTCCTTCCTTACACCTTTTACAAAAATTAACTCGAGATGGATTAAAGACTTAAATGTAAAACCCAAAACCATAAAAACTCTAGAAGAAAACCTAGGCAATACCATTCAGGACATAGGCATGGGCAAAGACTTCATGACGAAAACACCAAAAGCAATTGCAGTGAAAGCCAAAATTGACAAATGGAATCTAATTAAACAAAAGAGCTTCTGCACAACAAAAGAAACTATCATCAGAGTGAAAAGACAACCTACAGAATGGGAGAAAATGTTTGCAATATACCCATCTGACAAAGGGCTAATATCCAGAATCTACAAAGAACTTAAACAAATTTACAAGGAATAAACCAAACAACCCCATCAAAACATGAGGAAAGGATATGAACAGACACTTCTCAAAAGAAGACGTTTATGTGGCCAACAAACATATGAAAAAAACTCATTATTACTGGCCATTAGAGAAATGCAAATTAAAACCACAATGAGACAACATTTCATGCCACTTAGAATGGCGATTATTAAAGTCAGGAAACAACAGATGTTGGTGAGGCTGTGGAGAAATAGAAATGCTTTTACACTGGTGGTGGGAGTGTAAAGTAGTTCAACCATCATGAAAGACAGTGTGGCAATTCCTCAAGGATCTAGAACCAGAAATACCATTTGACCCAGCAATCCCATCACTGGGTATATACCCAAAGGATTATAAATCATTCTACTAGAAAGACACGTGCTCACCTATGTTTTTTGCAGCACTATTTACAATAGCAAAGACTTGTGGAACCAACCAAATGCCCATCAGTGACAGACTGGATAAAGAAAATGTAGCACATATACACCATGGAGTACTATGCGTGAGTTCATGTCCTTTGCAGGGACATAGATATGAGTTCATGTCCTTTGCAGGGACACAGATGAAGCTGGAAGCCATTATTCTCAGCAAACCAACACAGGAACAGAAAACCAAACACCACATGTTCTCACTTATGAGTGGCAGTTGAACAATGAGAACACACGGACACAGGGAGGGGAACATCATGTACTGGGGCCTGTCGGGGGGTGGGGGGCAAAGGGAGTGAGAGCATTAGGACAAATATCTAATTCATGTGGGGCTTAAAACTTAGATGATGTGTTGATAGGTGCAGCAAACCACCATGGCACATGTATACCTATGCAACAAACCTGCATGTTCTGCATGTGTATCCCAGAACTTAAAGTAAAATAGAAAAACAAAAAAATGAAAGACTCTGTTTAAACTAATCAGGAAATGAGCTGCGCAGGGTGACTCATACCTGTAGTCCCGGTACTTCGGGCAGCAAGGCAGGAGAATCACTGGAGCCCAGGAGTTTGGGAGCAGCTTGGGCAACATAGGGAGACCCTGTCTCTACAAAACACTAAAAATTTAACTGGCAGGGATGGCACTTCCCAGCTACTCTGGAGGTGGAGGTGGGAGGATTGCTTGAGCCTGGGAGTTCAAGGTGGCAGTGAGTCATGATTGTGCCACTGCATTCCAGCTGGGTGACAGAAAGAGAGAGATCCTGTCTCAAAATGAAAATAAAAGTAAAGTCATCAGGGAATGAAAGCACCATTCCCTCTTGCTTTCTGCCATTGTCTTTCTCCCTGGCCTTTCACCTCTATAAAGTGGTGGCAGTGGTTTAAGCCAATAGATCACCTATAGTGCCTGGGTCATTGTGTTGTTTTCTCCATGAACTATTCTTTCACCTCATTCATCACCTGCCATCAAGCCTGGGTGTTCTTTCTCCAGTGCACTGCCATGTTGGAGAGGGCCTGCACTTTATTGTTTATTTGGCCAGGGGGCCAGGCTTCTTACTGCCTCTGTCACTTATTAGATCCTGAAGCAAACTCAGCAAATTCTCTGAGCCTTGGTTTCCTCAGCTATAAAAAGAGCGCAATATTTCGTCAGTCTCATGTGATTCAGTGATAATTAAAATGCATATTATGCATACAGAACTTAACCTAGTATATAGCACAGGGCACACAAATGAGAGGTGGATCCCTCCGCGACTGGCCTCAGTTTTGGAAAGGAGTTTTCATTACTCACAGTAGCTGATGTGCTCTCAGTACAAGCACCTGTAAGAAATCAATAGGTATAATCAGACAAGAGCAGAGAAATCACTAGAGCCTCCCTTGGCATTCTATGCTGTGAATGAGATTTGATGTAATTTAGATTCGTTTTGAAAATCTCTGAGCAGAAAAGAAAGACATATGATGATGAAGAAGAGGAAGAGGATGGAAAACACTTTTAAGCATTTACACTATAGAAGACAATGTTCTGAGCATCTCACATATCTCAATTGATTTCATACCATAACAATTCCAGGAAAGTTCCTTATTGTTCCCATTTTTCAGATGAGAAAACTAAGCCAAAGAGAAGTCACACCATTGCAAAGTGGCTAAACCAGTGATCTTTTGACAGCTCCTTGATGCCAGAGAGCTGGGTGGGCATGCTTGTAATTCTCTTACTTTCTCCTGATGCTTACACAATGGGTGCAGTGGCACCAAGCAAAATATCCTCAGGTGACAGCAATTAAAGGAGGAAGGAAGGAAGGAAATGGGTTCCTTCTATAAGAGGAAAATATTTCCCAGAAGTCCCCAAGCATATTTTTCTCTTGCAATTTATTTTCTAGAACTATGCCACATAGAAACCTGAGCTGCAAGAGAGGCTGAGGAAGTGAGCACCTGGCCAGAAGGATGGGATTACCTTGATAGATTTCTACCAATCAAGATTCAGGGCATAGAGCTGGGCATGATGCCACCTGAAAGACGCTTGGTGTTCTTTGAGCAAGGCAGGTGACCAACTGAGTCGCTCTACGTAAGTAGCTGACACTAACACAGTTGGAATGCAGAGCAGACATCATTTCATAAATGATCAAAAGGAAGTTTGAGACTTGCTCACATTTGTATAGAGAGGTTCAAGATGAGACGCCAACCCCAAATCCTTTGGTCTAGTGAAAAACACTAGTGATTTTTCACACTGAGTGCCTCAGGATTTCTACAAAGTCTGTATCAGAATATTATTTTAAGCACGTGTTTAAAAATATGGTTTAAAATATGGTACACATGTAATTTTCTCATAAATATGAAGTTGACAAAATGCAATCCCTAGTGTAAAACTGTGTTAGTCTGTGCTGTCAGTTGGCTTGGTTTTTGTTGTTGTTGCTTTTCCAATCTGAAGAAAAGAGTCTCCTGCCATCTCTATTGAATCATGAAGTCTCCTGGGATTGCTAGGAAGGATATTAAAAATAATTCATAACCATTTATCCATATTAATTTGGATTTTCTCAATACCAGACAACCACTACAAAATAATCAATTGGGTGTTGACAGTGATATAAGATTGCAGCAGCTCCAAGCAAATTTGAAATAATCTCTAATTTGAAATTGTCATGTGTATCTGAACAGCTGCATTATTCTCACTGACTGACTTAATATCTCTCTGAGCCCTACTATCTCTCCAGCCGCACACGCTAGCTCTCCCTGCCCCAGAAGCCTCTGCTCAATGGTGAGAACACCTTTCTTGCCTCAAGAATTTTTGCACATGCTATTCCCTCTAGCAAACATTCCTCCTTTAGATAGATTCAGCTCATTCTTGATGTTCCAGTTAAAAGGTAATTCCTTCTCTGACCTCTCAGATTAGGCTAGTGCCCTGGGTTTCACACTCCCTTTTGTACCCTTGAGATTTTATAATTATTTCATCCATTGCTGTCATTCCTTCTGAGCTGAGGACTGTCTAAGGACAGCAATCATGGATGCCCCACTCACTATAGGCCTCAGCTTCTAGAACCATGGAGAGCCCATGAAAGTAATCAATTATGTTTGAAGAAATAAATGTAACATGAAAAAATAAAATTGAATTCAGATGTAATATTGACAAAGAGTAGATACAATTTTCTTTAAAATCAAAATGTAAAATTTCTGATTTTAAAGAAAAACATTGAATTGAAAGATGACATACAGTGAAGTAAACAAGTGCACTCATTTTAAGTGTGCAAAATGAGTGCACCTTTCTGTATGTATACATTTGGTTAACCACCATCTTGACGAAATATAGAACACTTTTAGTGACTTTCCCCTATAGCATTCCCAGTCATACCCCTTCCCTACTTTCTCACTACCAGAAGTAACCACTATTCCGATTCTATAACCACTGATGAGTTTTTCCCAGTTCTTACATTTCAAAGAAATAGAAATTATTCAGGATGTACTCTCTCATGTCTGGTTTCCTTCCTTCAACACAATAAGTTTGATCCATATTGTATGTACCAGTAGTTTATTTCTTTTTGTTGTTTTATAGCACTCCAGTTATGAATATATAATAGCATAATGTATTCATTCTCTTGTTGATGAATATTTGTTCCCTTCTTCCAGTTTTCAGCTGTAATAAAAAAAAATACTGCAATGAACACTCTTGGGCAGGTCTTTTCTGTGGACACATGATTGTTAAAAGAGTTCTGTTTTATCCCAATCATCAAAAGGCAAAAACAAAACAAAATACACACAATCAGCATACACTCTTATGATATTTAGGAGTAACCTGTCAGTTCTTAACAAAACAAAAAGAAATCACAATAGCATTAGATGTTATTGAAGAAATGAAAGAACATCCTACTTGATGACTGAACCAGAGCGCAGCATCATTACAGATAGAAAAACTTAAAAATCTGGTGAAATGGAAAACTCAGTAGATATGGTGGTGTACCTAACAAAAACTTGTCCACAGAAAGACATAAACATAAGTGTTTACAGCAGCTTTATTCATTTTAGCCCTAATCTGCAACAACAACAACAAAAAAAGACAAAATAACGTCAGAAATCTTTAAAATATTCTGAGCATTTCATTTATTTGGGGGAATATAGAAAGATTCAGCTATCCTATGAATGTGCCCACAATTCTTAGATTCCAAAAATTTTCTGCATTTATATAGAGCTTTACAATGACAAATTTTCCATACATCACATTAGTAATGAGTGGCAGAACAGGAACTCACATGGGGACTTGTGAGGCTAACTTCTGTGTATTTCCCTATCACATCCTGATTGCACCTCATCAGGAAAAGCTATGCTCAACACGATTACTTATGACAATGTGTATTTAATTTTTAATATTTTTAAAGCTGTGTCTTATACTTTGGAGGATTTTTCTAATTAGAAATAATTAGTTGCATATGCATTCTGATCTACCCTTGTCAGTGGGTATCAAACTGTCCTATCTTATACCTTGTCAATCACCCTATCAAAGAGCTTGTACCCTATTGTGAGAGACACACATTGGAGCTTCATCCTGACTGTCAATACACATTCTGTTATTACAGTTTTCATTCAGGGTAAATTCCACAAATTAAAAGAAAAAAAGTTTCTTCCTAGAAGACTTCTCAGAGCTTTTAAAATAGCATGTGTCCTCTAACTGTATGAACAGCTAGCTAGACTCTTCTGTACTTCCTAATGGAATTCCATTAACAGTACTTAGATATTTCTCAAAAAAACAAAATTTGGGAAACTCCTTTCTAGACTTGTGCTTTCGTTGTTATCTTTTGAAAGCTTAACTTTCATCTATTCTCTCAATGCTTTGGTAACTGACGATGGAAATACCAACACTAAATGATATTAATGGATGGCAATGGACCCATGTATTGTACCCCTTTCCAGACAGAAGATTTGCTTCTCGACAGGAGCTATCAGGACTCAACTCTGACTAATGTTGTAAGCTTAGGCACTGTGCTGGTAGAAGAGAAGTATCTGATGTGGTGGGGTGGGGAGAAGTTTAGTTAAGAGCCTGAGCTGCCTAAAAGTAGTCTGGCTCGGGGAGCCTTTCTAAATCCAAATAAATATGCTCAGTGAGAAAAATGGTGATAAACATTAACTTGACTCACTAAAAATATCAGCTCTGTTATGTCATCTTGAGAGGCAGCACACATAAAACATTTACCTTTTCATCTACCTTCACTATAACAACCAACCTTTTTAAGATCTATATCTTGATGGGCATACTCAGCAGGGAAAATTGCTTTCCACACAACATGTCTGTAAAAGTCTTTTTTTTTTTGGTAAGATTTTAGTCCAGATTGCCTGGCTGACAGAATTTACCTGCAAATAGTTTTGTTTATTTTTACCACTCATGAAAAATCACACTATAGTCTGCCTATCGTTGGACGTTTGAAGTAATATCCATTTCGGTAAAACCTATTACTCTTTTGTTTTTTACTGACCTATCCCCTCTACAATGGTGTGCAATGATTTATTCTATTTGTATCAGTAGAGCTGAACTGTGTTTTTTTTTTTTTAATTCCAATTTGGTTTAATAACATATGCTAATTCTATATATATATATACTTTCTTAAGTGCATTCATTATTGCCTCCTTAATTTATACTACAAATGATTTGTTATTCCAAAAACTTTTAATTCTTGATATAGTGTAAAAGGAAGAAAAATACTCAACCATTAAAAATTAAATAATTATTAATTTATTTTAAAAGATACACTAAAGTTTAACAATCTGGGAATTTGGATATAGAGTAATTTTTAAAATACATTTTAAATACACATGTGTGTATCTTGATTTCTACAAAAAGAAGATATTGGATTGACCAAAAATATCAAAAATTGCCTAAAATATTTTATATTTGTAGTTAATTTTGACATCTGTTCCACCTATATAGGTTTTGATTTCATAAAACAAAATACGCTGAGAAAGATGAACCAGTGTATGTAAATTATATGAGGTTGGGGTTAGTTCTGTCCTCCTATTTTATGAGACTAATTACTTCACCCAGTGTGATTGGCACTATTAACGGCAAGTTTAACAGTCTGGACCCAGACTGTTTAGGATTAAAGTGTGGTTCCTTCACTTATTGGCTCCCTAACTTTGAATCAGCTATTTAGTCTCTTTGGGTTTCAGTTTCCTCATCTGTAAAATCAGGATAATTACAGAAATTGTCTCATATGGCTGCTCTGAGGATTCATTTAGGTTAATATGTGTGAAGCACTAAGAACACTTGCTCTATATAGTAAAAGTACATTATCATGTCATCATCAATCATCATCATCATCATCATCACCATGTAAAGAATGTAATAGAAGAACTGATCCAATTATGTGACTAGACAATTTACAGACTGGGAAACTTAAGAGGAAAAACGTCTTTACTACTAATACTCAAAGATATAAATACATAAGCAATTGCCATTTCTTGTGCATACAACTGGTGATAATTTAAAACTCTGAGGTCAGAAAATTCTAGAAAGCAGGAATTCTCATATACTACTGATGGGGGAATAAACTGGTGCAATCACTTTACAGTATCCAATGAAACTGAAAATGCTCATAGTTTACAATCCAACAATTCCATTTCAAGGTATATATCCACTAGAGAAACTCATACCTATCCACAAAGAATTATGTATAAGGATATTTATTACAGCACAGTTTTTGAAGAAAAAAGGAAACAATTTATATGTCCATTAATAGGGGCATAGATAAATAAATATATCTAGATCAAGGAATATAAATAACAATAAAGAGAAATGAGGTAATTATATTGCAACAAGAATCTGTCTCAAAATCAATGCTAAGTATAAAAGAGAAGTTGCAAAACTATATGTATGTGTTTGTGTGGGTATATATATTAATATAATATCATATAAGTGAATTAAAATCCTCAGAAAACTTTACTATATATTAATCGTAAATCATTTTTAAAATTTAAAGTTTAATTTTACAATTAATTGAAAATATACAAACAAAATTTATGACAGTGGTTGTTTAGGAAAAGGGAGAATTGGAAATGGGAAGAAGAAAGGACTCCAAATTTAGTTTCTTTATTGAAATGAAAAGACTTGATATATCTATACAAGTAAGGTTAGTATTTGACCTTTGGTGGTGAGCATCTCTGCATTCATTGTTCTTATATCTGAATGTTTTTGAATTTTAAAAATTTCTCAAAACACGTATATGTAAACTAAAGTTACAAAGGTAGGAACTCTACAAATGTCAATTGATCATTAAGAAGGGCAAGAAATAAATTTCAATTGTACATTAATGAAGGACATTGACATACTCTACTTTGGGAGCTCCTCTAGGTCAAAATCATGCTTTATTTATTTATATTTATTTATTGAGATGGATCTCATTCTGTCACCTAGGCTGGAGTGCAGTGATGCGATCTCGGCTCACCGCAACCTTCACCTCCCAGGTTCAAGCGATTCTTCTGCCTTGGCCTCCCTTATAGCTGGGATCACAAACATGCACCACCACACCTGGCTAATTTTTGTATTTTTAGTAGAGACAGGGTTTCACCATTCTGGCCAAGCTGGTCTCAAACTCCTGACCTCAAGTGATCCACCCTCCTTGGCCTCCCAAAATGCTGGGATTACAGGTGTGAGCCCCTTGCCTGACCACTTTATTTATAATTATATATGCAGCCCTCACCTCAGCACGTGGCATATAGTAAGTGCTCAACAAACCTCCATTAAAATATGCTGAATAATAATTCATCCAAGACATTAAAAAGTTCACTCTCATTAATTATTAAATGAATAAAATAATATTAAAACATGAAAGAACAATGAGGTATTTTAAATATGTTTGCAAAAATTAAAAATAACAATTTTCAACATTAATGGAGTATAGGAAAACAACTAAACTCACAAATTCCTGACAGCAATTTAAAAGGGAAAGCATTTTGGCAATAAAATCAGTACTTTCCCATTCTTGGAAATTTATCCTAAAGAAATAATCCGAAGATGATGAGAAGGACTATATACATATATATTTACTGCAGGGTTATTTATGGTAGAAAATGGAAATCAGTGCAAATGTCCACTAATCACAAATGTCTAATTAAATTGTGGTATATCAATGTGTTAGAATATTATGCAGCTATTAAGACAATAATTATGAGGGCATGGTGACAATCTGACTCATACCAATTTTTTGCTAGAAATTATTTATCTGGAAATTATAAATATATGAAGCAAAATTTATGAAATTATGCTAAGTGAAAAAAGTGGGAAACAAAAAGATTATCTGTGGTCCTGATTAAAACTATGTAAAAGTTATGCATGTATATGCCCAAGATGAGAAGAGAAGATTTAGAGAAAAAGTATTTTTTCCTAACACTTAAAAATCTATTTTATAGTGTTTTTAAAAAAGAAAAAAAATTCCAGGCGTGGTGGCTCACACCTGTAATCCCAGCACTTTGGGAGGCTGAGGCGGGCGGATCACCAGGTCAGGAAATCTAGACCATCCTGGTTAACAGGTGAAACCCGGTCTCTACTAAAAAATACAAAAAATTAGCCGGACGCGGTGGCGGGCGCCTGTAGTCCCAGCTACTCGAGAGGCTGAGGCAGGAGAATGGCGTGAACCCGGGAGGCGGAGCTTGCAGTGAGCCGAGATCGCGCCACTGCACTTCGGCCTGGGTGACAGAGCGAGACTCCGTCGCAAAAAAAAAAAAAAAAAAAGAAAAGATATTATATCTGTTGTTGGGATCAATTTCAAAGCATTTATTACACAATGACTATTGTAAAATCTTGTCATAACAAAATAATAATGCTCTTAGGTGACAACTCAGCATTTAATGTGGAAGATAAAAATGGGCAGAATAGCTCCTGGTTGTTATATTTACTTTGAAAAAAAATTGCCAATAAATCTTAGAAAGAAAAGTAGATAATTCCTCTATGATTAGATTAAGGCCTCGATATATGACAGAAATTTTAAATTGGCAATTTTAGCTGTTACCCATGCTTTCAGTGTAAGTATTTGGTCACATTTTTAGAAATGTGGAATTTAGGAATTTTATGAAAAATTTCCTACCTGGAATATCTCTCTTCCTAGTAGTTTAATTTGTTCATTGAATTCTGCAGAATAAAAGCATTTCTCGCAAAGAACTACTGTAATGAAATACCAAAAGTTTGGGATACGTTAGCCAGTAAGACCAGAGAAAGCCGTGTGTGTGTCTGTGTGTGTGTGTGTGTGTGTGTGTGTGTGTGTGAGAATAAAAATATGATTCTTTTTGGTATGAATATGACAAATATGAAAATAATATTAAATTACATATGGAAAATGTTCTTATTAATATATTGTTTGAGATTACTAGAGAAAGACTTGTTATCTAGTATTAACCAAAGCAGAGAAATAAGAGAGAAAATGTATGCTTTATACTTTAAATCTAAGACATAGAGAGACCAATTGAGATTTTCAGAGGCTGTCATCCCTGGATGCTGTGTCTCATTTATACATTACCTGGGAGAGCACCGTGAGGCTGCATATGCTCAGCTGTTGAATGTGTTCTGCTCATTTTCCAGCAGAGAGGATGAGTTTAATGTTTTCTTGGCAATGTGTACTTTTTCACTTTTGCTGTTTCTGTTTATCTGTCTACTTGCTTATTTATTGTTTGCATTTAGCTTGCCCTGCAAGTGGTTCTGAGAATTGTAAGGTGAATGGATAATACCTACAGATAAATCTCTCTTTCTTCAGTTTTTATACTGAGGTTTTTGGGGGATTCATTCCTTTTTTGAACTTGAATTTTTCTTTTTTTTACAATTTTTATTTTTTTATTATACTTTAAGTTCTGGGGTACATGTGCATAACATGTAGGTTTGTTACATAGGCATACATGTGCCCTGTTGGTTTGCTGCACCCATCAACTCGTCATTTACATTAGGTTTTTCTCCTAATGCTATCCCTCCCCCAGCCCCCCATATAGGTTTCTTTTTTAGGTTTATGAACCTGCTCTTAGACCCCAAATTTCTTCCCAACGAAGTGTAATTCTAATGAATAACTCTGTCCATCACATTAAAAAATAACTCTTTCTCTTTATTTAAAAGATGATGCTAGTTTCAAGGTGCTGGATAAATCATGAAAGCTCTTTTTGGATGCATTGGTGAAATAAGAGAATTGGTTAACATAAGCCCAGTGGTTCAATAAGAGTTCCACGATTTTCAAAAACCTTTTACTTCACTAGCTTTTTAGAGAATAACTGCACAGTTAGATTAAACTCTGGGGGATGGTGCTTGGTGAATAAATAGTTAGCAAACAATTGGAAAAGAGACATGGGAAACAATCATAGCCCTGGTTACATCAATAGCCACAAACCATATTAATGATTTTGGAGGGAAGCTCAGCAAAATGCTAATTTACTTAATAAATATTTAATAGTGTATGATTTCAATAAATAAATTAGTGTTTACACAGTAAAGAATACAAATGTTTTGTGCATACATTCTTGACCCTCTTCCATAGTTCTCCTTGGATATTTCCCAAATAATTATTTTTAAAAATGGACATCACAATATTTCTGCTCATAGCAACTTATGATTGGTAGTTAAATCTATAAAATAATCCAATCATTTATATCTCTTATCTTGAGAATGTTTAATCAACTTTGATATTTGCTTTAAATTAGCACTGTCAAATGTACATTTGTATAAAATCTCCCAAATCATGAAAGATTTATCATTTGAAATGTATTTGGATTTTTCTCCAGTTAATCAGATGGATAAAAATTAGGAGTACTGTAACTAGAACAATTAATTGAGTTGAGCTGGGTGTTATAAAAAATGAAAAAAAATTCATGGCGTGTTTTGGTTACATAAATGAAACTAAGTGCCTATTCACTAACACAGAATTCGCGTGATGAGAGCTGCCTGTGTCCTTTTCAGGAGCTCAGGTTAATAATTGAAACATAGATCAGAAGAAGAGGGGTCAGGAGGTGCATTCTTGATATTAAGTCTATTGCTGGCCCTTTATGGGCTTGTGTAGGTTAATTAACTCTGGAAAGACTCAGTTGCCACTCCTGAGAAGTATAATGAGAAACAGTCACTTGCCATTCATTTCAGCAACTAGGTATGAATGCTGATGACAGTGGTGTACAGTAGATGTAGCAAAGCCCTAGCTGCTGGGGGATGGAGACAGGCAGGGGAAAGTGTGGTGCCAAAGTAGCACAGAGATGTGCTCCATAACATTGACATGCCTACCACTTGTTTGGGAAGTACAGGAGACCCAGTTGATCATGCACTCATCCCCCTCCTCCTTCCTGAAAGAACTCTCATTGAGAATAGAAGGATTATTACCAGAGACTAGGAGGGGTAGTGGGGGTTGGGGGAGGGAGGTGAGGATGGTTAATGGGCATAAAAAATAGTTAGAATGAATGAATAAAGTCTAGTATTTGATAGCACAACAAGGTGACTGTAGTTGATAGTAATTTAATTGTACGTTTAAAAGTCCTAAAATAATATAATTGGATTGTTTGTAACATAAAGGATAAGTGCTTGAGAGGATAGATACGCCATCTTCCATGATGTGATTATTATGCATTGCATGCCTATATAAAAATATCTCTTGTATTCCATAGATATATATCTACTAGGTACCCATTAAAATTAAAAAAAAAAAAAGAAGAAGAAGAAGAAAAGAAAAGAACTCTCCTTGGTTCCGACATCCACACTCTTCCTTGCAGTCATGTTTTTCGGGGAGGCATGATGGTTGTCTGGTCCCTAGAGCCTTCTCTGTCTCCTTGATTCATTGACGACTGGGCACACAAAGCAATTGGGATGAAAGAAGCACAAGGCCAGGTTGACGTGAAGGTGGTGGGTGAGAGGGTAGGGCTGGTGTTTCTGGCAGCAGATTTCCTCAATCTTAAAGAAACACTAGAAAGAGAAAGTCCATTTACTGCCTTTACTGCCCCGGGACATTTACCTGAAGATGTTAATCCCTGCCTTGGGCAGCTTGCATTTTAAGAGGCCAAGAGGCTACAGATGGTGAAGCAGAAAGGTGGCTTAAACTGGACCTCAGAGGAAGGATGGATTTGCGAAAACAGTGGAGAGGCAAGAGCATTTCAAGAGATGGTTAAGAGCATAGACCACTGCACTCCATGCAAAAAGACAAAAACAAAAAAAAAGTGGCTGATTTGTTAATTGAGCAACGCAGAGATACTAAGGCTAGAATTAAAAAAAAAAAAAAGTTATGGAAAAAAAAAAACATTTTGATAGATGAGGAAAATTCACTGGTTCCTCACCCAGTCGTTTCTCTGCCCAGCAGGGTGGTGTCCGGCAGGATGCTTGGGCTTCCTACTTGCTTTAAGGCACTGGTGAATATTCTGGATTCTTTCTTCAGATGAAGAATAGTGAAAACCAGGCTGAAAGGAGTGCTGGCCCCAGGCAGGCAGCTTAATTGACCTTTTCCTTTCATATTCTAGTCCCCAGAAATAGAGCCCTCTGTCCTGCTGGAAATGATGTAGTAGACCGGCAAAAGGGCTTCTGGGAATTTTATTCCTGAAAAAAGTTGATCTGATACTGCTTGTGTTTTTCATTAGTGTTCACTTCTAAGTGGGCCTTCCCTCTCCTCCCTTCACTTTGCTGCCTTAGCTTGCCATCTGAGTAACTGGTGAGGATGTACCAGGCTTAGGTTAAATTTGAAAACGTGCTTGCATTCCCTGGTTCATTCCCTTTCGTTTTATTACAATTTTGGCTCAGGGGACTCTGAAACATAGCTGGGAAATTGAGTTAGGAGTATAACAGTGCCTTAAAATGAGCCAAGTTATGAGGTAATTAATTAGGTTGCTTGGCTCCAGAGTTAACCTGCCAGGAGTAGATGCTATAGATGTTACTCTTACACTATAAAACACTGTGAAATCAGATTACTTTAAAATGACGTAGCACAAAGTCATGGTAGAAATCAGTTGTGAGTATGGAGGCCCAGGTCTTCTATCCCAGCTCTGTCTTAAACTAAATGTCGGTATAGTTTTCCAACTCTTTGTCTTTAAAATGGAGCTAATATCTTCTAGCCTGTCTGCCTCACATGGCAGTTAAAAGGATTAAGCAAAATAACAGCTCATAATGTATAATTCTATACAAATAAGAGATGTTATTTAAAAAGGAGTCTTATAACCTCTGCACTTTGTAAACTTAAAGAGATTGTGCAAGAGCATCATCCTGATTAATTTGATCTCAACATGGTCTTTTCAAAATGTTTTTTGTGAAATTGTGGATAGATTTTCTCTTTTTTATCTCATGCTGGAGTGTGTGTTGATCTTTGCACCATGTAAAAGAGAGAAACTAACCTCCGATATAAGAAAAGAAGAATATGAGATTTATTCATTTATTTTTGAGACAGGAGGACCTCACTCCATTGCCCAGACTGGAGCGCAGTGGTGTGACCATGGCTCACTGCAGTCTAGGCTCAAGCAGTCCTCACACCTCAGCCTCCCAAGTATGTGTCACAACAGGTATGTGACACTACACCCAGCTAATTTAAAGTTTCTTTCTAGAGATGAGGTCTTACTATGTTGCCCAGGCTGGTCCCAAACTCTGAGTTTGAGAAATCCTCCTACCTCAGCCTCCCAAAGTGTTGGGATTAATGAAATATTTTAAATTATTTCACTTTTTTGAATCTCAAAGTATTAAATATGCATTGTAAAACAGCCATACCACATAGAAAAACTATACTTAAAATTAAAGTTGAAATCAAATCTCTCTAAGAGAGATCAACTAACTATACTTGAAACTATACTTGGAAGTTTTTTGTATGCTCATTCAATAGCAACTCTGGCTTCAATGATCCAAGTACCTGTAAGACAAGTGCAATCAACAATTCTTTTTGAAAGGGAATAAGCACTTGAATGTATTATATGAAAATATATGAATGCTAAGTGCTATTAAACACCCAAGATATTACCAAGATCATTTTGTTGCTGACATAAATTATATAGTATTTAATAAAACCTAGAAAGCTATTGATTATTAAAGGCAGAATTTTTATTTTTAAACTAGCTATTGTTATTCATTTTCATTGCTGTACATTACTTGAATAAACATAATGGAATTTTTTATCCATTCTGATATTAATGTCTAATTAGCTTACTTCCAATTTTTGGCTATAATATATCATGTTTCTTAGAATACGATTTTATACATCTTTGCACACAAATATATATTTCTGTTGAGTATTTGGAGTGAGATTGAATGCTTCAGTTTAAATAGAGGCTGTGAAACAATTTTTCAAAGTGGCTGTACCAACGTACTTTCTCACTAGCAATATATGAGAGTTCCATTCGTCTTTTGCTTTCTAGATATGAGTCTTTTGTTGAATATTGGTATCACATGTAACTTCTCCCGCTTTGTGGCTTGCGTTTGTCTTCTGATAGTTTCTTTTGATAAGCCAAAATTCTTATTTTTAATGCTGTCTAGTTTAACAATTTTCTGTTTTATGATTAGTTTTTTTTTTTTTTTTTTTTTTTTTTTGAGATGGAGTCTCACTCTGTAGCCCAGGCTGGAATACAGTGGCTGGATCTCAGCTCACTGCAAGCTCCGCCTTCTGGGTTCACACCATTCTCCTGCCTCAGCCTCCCTAGCAGCTGGGACTACAGGCTCCCACCACACGCCTGGCTAGTTTTTTGTATTTTTAGTAGAGACGAGGTTTCACCGTGTTAGCCAGGATGGTCTTGATCTCCTGATTTCGTGATCCGCCCGCCTTGGCCTCCCAAAGTGCTGGGATTACAGGAGTGAGCCACCACGCCCAGCTATGATTAGTATTTTTTAATGTGTATGCAGTTTAAGAAGGCTTTGCTCCTCAAGTTCAGAAGGATAAGCTCTTTGTTATCTTCCAGAAATTTCATTGTTCTACTTTTCATATTTAGAGTTTAAAAAATCAATTGTTATTTGTTTTTAGGTATGACATGAGCTAGGAAAGAATCAAGGTTAATATCTTTCACCAGGTGGATATCCAAATGACCCAGTACCATTATCAAATAAACTATTCTTTCTCTCATCGCACTATAGTACATGAATTAATGAGATGCGAATAGGTCTCTTGGTGGAGGCTATATTCTGTTCAATGATCAATTTGTCTAAGTTTTTACTTTTAGCATACTGTTTTTATAATTGCAGCTACATAAACTTTCATTTTTGGTATTACGAGGCCTCCAACTTTATATTTGTGTTATTCAGAATTGGGTTGGCTAATCTTTGCCCTCTCAGTTTTCATAAAATATTTTTAAATTGTCTTAATGACACACAAAAAATTTGCTGGGATTTTTATTGTGTCAAGTTGAATCTTGTTTTTATTTTTATTTTTTGAGACAGTCTCGCTCTGTTGCCCAGGCTGGAATGTAGCAGGGTGATCTCTGCTCACTGAAACCTCTGCCTCTTACTTAGGTTCAAGCAATTCTCCTGCCTCAGCCTCACAAATAGCTGAGATTACAGGCATCTGCCACCATGTCCAGCTATTTTTTGTAGTTTTAGTAGAGACAGGGTTTCATCATGTTAGCTAGGCTGATCTCAAACTCCTAACCTCAAGTGATTTGCCTGCCTCAGCCTCCCAAAGTGCTGGGATTAAGGCATGAACTATCGCGCTTGGCCAAAAATGGAAGTTTTTATAATTGTAACTCTTCCAATATGACAATTCATATGATTCCATTACGTAAACATATTTCCTTTATTTTTGCTCCACAATGTTCTGTGGTTTTGTCTATAGATGTCTTGACATTTTTTGCTAGATTTATTCCTAGAAATCTGGTGTTTTTTGTTACTGTTTTAAATGGCATTACTTCTAAACTTTATAGTTTGTTGCTGGCGTATAGAAATAGAATTGATTTTTCTAAAGGAAAGCTTTAAATAACAACTTATGATACTTGCAACAAAATTTTTTTAGATGTCTTTTATCAGTTAAAGGAAGTTTCTGTTACTAGCTTTTAAAGTTCTTAAAATTTCTTTGTTTTTAATTACAAATAGGTGTTTATTTTTGTTGAAAGCTTAATTTTCAATAATTTGGGGCTTGAAAGTTGTATATTTTTAGCATAATTCCAACATGATCAGAGAACATACTATGAATTATTTCAATCTGAAATTTATTGAACTTTTAAAAATTATTCAATATATTATCAGTTTTGGTACATGGAATATTTACAATTGAAAAGGATATCAATGTTCTCATTGTTATGGGTGGTGTTAGGTATATACTACTTAGATCAACAGGCTATTTCATTTGTTAATTGTGTACTCAATTCTTCCCTATGCTTACTGAATTTTTTGCCTACTTGTTTTATCAATTGGGACGTGTACTCAAACTCTGCTGAAAATTTTCTGGTAAAATGTAGTTTAGGTGTACAAAAAGTAACCAGGAAGCTTCAACTAGGTCTTCTAATTGAATTCTAAGCCAAAAATTGTCAGGACCTTGCATCAGGTACTTATATATTAAAGTGGTAATTTGTTACCCATTTGGCTAGTGTTTCCTGTGTATACACTCCCTTGGTATGAAACCCTGAAAGGGAAGAGGGTTCAAACATCCTTCCCACCCCCTACAAGGCCCCAAACCTTATAAATAAACGTTTCTTAATTGTCTAAAACATGTCACTCTCTATGGTATATTTCTTATTCAAATTCTCATTAAAATAATCTTTAAAATCTGACATTTTACAAAGTATTCATAATTGGTTTTGAAAGGGTAGATTATCAATACTTTGTATATGAAAATTTTAATTAAAATACAAGCTACATTTTTATAGACACATAGTTCTTCCGTATTTTCAGCATGGTTAACAAAAAGAGCTTTTGAAAATCCTGTGTACTAACACAAGTTAATATAAAGATCAACAGGTTAATAGAATGTCAGTCCAAGCTCATACATTTGGCAAAATATTTGTATTGTTCTCTGAGGTTTAATGGAGATCAAGATGTTCTGTTAGCATCAAATGGCATCACTTCAAAGTAGTGGCAATTCTAATTATTTGAGTTTTTGTATCACTTCTATCTCAAAGAGTTAAAAGAACTCCCAGGCCAGCTTTCAGCAGCTCTGTTGAATTTGGTGCCCATAATGGTACTTGCAAATAAATCTACATGAAGCAGCATGTTGACGACTTTCAATATTCCAGATGGCAATTCCTCGGAATGTCTTTGGGGATTTTTCCACAGAAGAAGTTTCCAGAACAAAGCACACCAAGAGGTGGTGGGGCCGACTGGGAGAAGTGTCACAGTCGATGATGTATGGGTGCATGGGGCAGTGTATGTGCATCACAACCCAAACCTGTCAGCATTTCTCAAAAGGTGCTGTCAGCACAATCAGATGCTAGGTGCTGAATATGAGAGAAATGCAAATAGGAAGATTCAAATTCATCAAATTTGGACACATGGATTAAAAAAATAAAACTGGATAAAAACATAAAGGAAGGAAAGCTAGCATGACGGTTGCTGAGAAAACACAGAAAGATGAACGAAATTCAGAAGTTCACATTATGATTAGATACCTCAATTATGCAGATATTATTAGATGGCAAAGGAATCTGGCTTTATTTCTATTGCTTTTCTTCAGAAATGATGTTTTGGAGGGCCTTTCTCCCCTTGCTTAAAGTAGGTTATGTGATTATAGAAAATCTGGAAAATGGAGAAAAGTGCAATGAAAATAAATTCAATGAAATTCCCAGAGGTAAACACAGTTAATAGTTTGTGCTACATACTGGCACTCTTTTCCACATAAATATATATGAATTTAAGTAACCAATTTAATCACATTACACACAGATGTACCAAATATAAGGCAATTTATTTCTCCTAACTGCTCTGATCCCTATTTGGAGCCATCCTTGCTGTCTTGTCCCACCTTGGGTAGCAAGAAGAGAAAAGAAAAAAAAGAATGAAAATGATCAGTCCCAGATTTTCCATTCCCTGTCCTGCTGCTTCTCTGATTATCTTATTTAAAGTTATTTATGTACCCACTCCCTCATCCTGCTTTATTTTTCTTTTCTCATAGTTCTTATCATTATCTAACAGCCTCCACATTTTGTTTATTATTTTTTTCAACATTTTTCTTAACTAGAATGCAATTCCCATAGGAAAAGAGATTTTTTTAAATTCTTTTTTTTTCATTGCGGTATCCGCTAATACCAAGATCAATGCCTTTTACAGAGCAGACCTTCAATTCATACTTGTTGAATACATGAATGAATGAAGTGCTGTGGTGGAGGTTTGTCTTACACAAAAGAAGAGCGGCTTTGACCCTCTGTTTTCTGGATTCTATGGTCATTTTCTGTTGAAATGGTGCTGCACTTGTCAGCCTATGACCTTAGCTATTTGTCCTGATCTTGAAACTACAACTTCTGGTGCCCTCTTTTTCCTGCCCCAGCTCTGCCAATGCTCTTTAAATCTCAGTGTGTCTATCTTTGGTCACTGGGGCAGGGAGACTTCTAGGTCCCCTAGAAGCTGTCAGCAGGTCCTAGTGGAGATGACAGGAGGGGCCATAGCATTACCTCAAGCTCATCTGAATTTCTTCCTCCCTAAGCCACCTTCGAACTCCCAATTCTGTGTCATTTTGGTCACGGCATTAAACAGATAATTGCTATTCTTCTGTACTATTTCAATATGGTTGTCACTGGCTACATGCATCTACCGAGTACTTGAAATGTGGCTAGTCTGAATTGCAGTGTGTTGTAAGTGTAAAATACATGTCAGATGGCAAAAAAGTGTTTTTAAAATGTAAAACAGCTTAGTAGTCATTTTATGTTGATAATATGTTCAAATAATATTTTGGTTATACTGGATTAAATAAAATGGATAATTGACATTAATTTCACCTGCTTCTTTTCACTTTTACAGACGGCTACTAGAAAACATAAAAGTACACTCATAGGTTGATTTTGGGGCTTGCATCATTTTTCTATTGGCCGGCACTGTTCCAAGGCTCCCTCTACCCATCTTTGGGAAGGAGGAACCTGTACCCTGGCCCCTGACTTTATACTCTCTCCAATGATGCCTCAGGACTGGTCTGGGTCATCTTTGGGCTTTCCCTCTGTATTAAGCTGTTCTTGCACTGCTTACCTGACACTGGGTAATTTATAAATAAATACCTGAGACTGAGTAATTTATAAAGAAAAGAGGTTTAGTTGACTTACAGTTCTGTAGGCTGTACAGGAAGCATGATGCTGGCATCTGCTTGGCTTCTGGGGAGGCATCAGGAAACTTAGCAACTTGGTGGAAAGTCGAAGGGGAAGCAGGAGCGTCTTACATGGCAGGAGGAGGAGGAGGTGGCGGGGAGGTGCTACACACTTTTAATCAACCTATTTCGTGGGGACTCTATCATGAGAACAGCACTAGAAGGATGGTGCTAAACCATTGGAAACTGCCCCCATGATCCAATCACCTCCCACTAGGCCCCATTTCCAGCACTTGGGAATAAAATTCAACATGAGAGTTGTGTGGAGACACAGATCCAAACCGTATTACCCTCCTTCAGTTGTCCTCCTTCTGCTCTCACGGCAGCATGCCATGTGGCCAAAGGCTTTTCCTGGCAAAAGAAGTATCTTCTCTAAATTTATGTAAAATAATACTATGACTTAAGTGTTAAAGCTTGATCCTTAATATGCCAAAAGAGTATAGAATATTCATTTTCTTTTTTCTTCCCACAAATCCTGGCTATACAGCTTTATTGGTTGCTAATAGTCAAACTTTTGCAGAAGTTTGGGCGCAGTGGCTCCTGCCTGTAATCCCAGCACTTTGGGAAGTCGAGACGACTGGATCACTTGAAGTCAGGAGTTCGAGACCAGCTTGGCCAACATGGCGAAACCTTGTCTCTACTGAAAATACAAAAATTAGCCAAGCATGGTGGCGGGTGCCTGTAATCCCAGCTAATCAGGAGGCTGAGGCAGGAGAATCACTTGAACCCAGAAGGCAGAAGTTGCAGTGAGCCGAGATCATGCCACTGCACTCCAGCTTGAAAGACACAGTGGCTCTATCTCAAAAAAAAAAAAAACAAAAAAGAAAAACACCCCAAAACGTTTGCAGTAATGTGGGTTGTCTTGCTAGTATCTAAAGCAACAAAATCTTAACCTACTTTAAGCAAGTAGGATAATGGCTTGTTGGCCACTTGTATGTCTTCTTTTGAAAAATTTATTCAGGTTTTTAAATCTTTTTAAAATTAGTTTTTAAAAAATTTTTTATTTATTTATTTATTTTTGCTATTGAATTGTATGAATTCCTTATGTACTTCAGGTATTAGCCCCCTATTGGATATCTGGTTTGCAAATATTTTATCCCATTTCATAGTTGCTGTCTTAGTCCATTTCATACTGCTATGAAGAACTGCCTGAGACTGGGTAATTTATAAAGGAAAGAGTTTAGCATGGCTGGAGAGGCCTCAGGACACTTACAATCATGGTGGCAAGCAAAGGGAAAGCAAGCGCCTTTTTCACAAGGTGGCAGGAAAGAGAAGTGCCAAGTGAAGGGGGAAAAGCCTCTTACAAAACCATTAGATCTGGTGAGAACTCAATGACTATCACATGAACAGCGTGAGGGAAACTGCCCCCATGATTCAATTACCTCTACCTGGTATCTCCATAAACCGTGCGGATTATGCAGATTATAATTCAAGATGATATTTGGGTGAGGACACAAAGTCTAATCGTTATCAGTTGCTTTCTCACTTTGTTGCTTGTTTTATTTGCAGCTTTCTGAGCGGAGGGACATGGAGAGAGGAGTATGAAGACAGCAGGAACTGAGGACAAGTGACCTTGAGCCATGATCTTTCCCAGGTGGGTGTCACTTCACCTATGGTCTTGGCTGCCAATTCACCTATGAATGCTGACAGATTCCCCTTTCTTTACATCAGGTAAATACACAAAAAGTGGTTTGAACAGAAAGTAGAATAGAGGTTTCCTGGGGGCAGTGGGGAGTGAGGAATGGGGAGTTATGGTTTAATAAGCAAGAAGTTTCAGTTTGAGATCATGAAAACGTTCTGGAAATGGATTATGATGACGGTTGCACAACATTGAGAATGTACTTAATGCCACTGAACTGTACACTTGAAAAAGGTAAGTTTTATGTTATATATGTACATTTTACCATGGTAAAAAATTATAAGTTCTAGGAAAATAAAAGTTAAAAATGTTGTTGCAACTTTAGATGGTAAATGCTTATGCGGTCAGAAACTTGGCAGCTGATAATCAGAATGGAATGGAAATTGCAAAGCAAAAATGTTACAGGAGGAAATGATGCAGCAAATGCTTACAAATCAATGTAGAGGAAATTACAGGGAGCAAGTGATACCCATTTGCAACTCTGTAAGGGTCCAAGCTGAAATGACCAGAGGAAGCCCCTCTTACCAAAAGTGTTTAAGGAAATAATTTATAATTGATTAAATATTGACTGAGAAAAATATATGCAGTTTGGCAAGAGGTGGTACCTGTACCAGTGTATGACCCTTATTGTTGAAAGAATACATGGAAACTTTTTGCTAACAGTGGTGCCAGTTGTCTCTGCAACAAAAGTATTTTCGTGACACAACTTGCATGAGATCAGGTATTGGAAACAGTGAATCTGTGAGTTTTCTTTGGTGTTTGGCCCAGATCTCACACTCTATGTGGTGTTAGGGCTTCTAGCTCCTGTCACAAGTTGAGGCATAAATGAGTTAAGTGTAATTTGACAATAATTCAGAAGAGAGTGGCTTCTCTACAAATGTCAAATTATTACATTTCTATCCCCAAAGTATAATTAGTAACGAATGCACCCAAAATGGCTCAATCAGTGAAAAATATTGATAATGCAATGTGAACATACAAAATAAGGAGAAATTTTGCCAGATTACCTGGCAAAATTATTGACTGCAATGATTAAAACATATGGCAGAGAAATAGGATACTTTTTCTCAAAAAGAGTTTTCATTCTGATGGCCCACACACCAGCCAATAACTCCTAACAGTTTTAGGAGACATGTCTTCGAGGAAAGTGAGAAGTTTTCCCTCTGTGGCTTTATCATGAATTCAATATCATTCTTAGCCAGAGGCTGCCCTGGCTTCGTAACTACCAATAACACTTGCAGAGACAACAGTGTCTCTCTAAATGAGCTTTAGAAGGTTGTCAAGGACAAGACTGCTTGGCAGAAAAATTCCATGCTACAAGTGCCAACTTGCCCAAGTGCTTCAGGATGCCAGCTACCCAGACACATGGCCCTGAAATAGCTGGATGGAGACTTGGAAACCTTATTTTTACCATTTCTGAGTGTTTGTCATTAGCATCTTCCACTCCTCTTCTTTCTCCTTCCATTCTTCTCTCCATCATCCTTATATAAGGCAGTTTCTGCTCCTGCTGTATATCTTCCTACCTCTCTTTCCCCCACAAGCAGGGCGGTGGTCACACTAAGTGATTGCAACAATGGTGGCCACCTGGCATTTCCTGTTTCTGTTAGTCCTACCTCCATAGTAGTCTTCTCACCTAGGTTTCATGTCTCTTACAATACTCTAGAGAGATAAAGACAAAAGTTGAATTTGGAAATGTTGACCCCACAAAAGCCAAAGATAAAATTCTCACTAGTGTCATGTTCAGAGTTCGCCTATGTGCCCATAGTGACATCGTGTGTTTTTGTGATACAGGATATTAAACGCATGGGTGTTAAGCTACTTCACTGCCTCCTCTCTTACAACAGGGTGTAATGCTGAAGGTTCTTTGGAAAAGTCCTTTTCATACTATCTCTTCTATGTTTAGTTGAGTAGCTATTTCTACCTTTATCAGCCATCCTCATAATTTTTGCCTGCTCTGTCAGTAAAAAGCAAGAATCCAAATTTCTCTTGTCTGCTCTTCCTGAATGACTTTCAACCCCCTCCTCCTTGGTTGCTATCCAAAATATTAAACTCGTAAAACACAGGTCTTCTGATTCACAGCTGGATGTGTTTAACCCATCCTAGAAGCCTGTGCTTTGAGCTTTTAAATTATTTAGACCTGCCAGAGAAGTCTGAGTCTGTTTCATCTTCACCTTGTCTTTTATAATATATTTTTTTAATCTTACAGCGTTTCCATTAGTCCTCATGGGCATGCTTATGGGCTAATATAGCCCTCGAAACCACCTTCTGGCATTGAAAATTCTGCCTTGGGGCTTCTAAAGCACTGGTAAGTCTGCAGGGACCCCTCTCCTCCAGGCCAGTTGAGTCGATTCCCTGGATCTTTAGAGGAATAAGAAACACACCCTGACAGTAATTCCCTCCATTGGGTACACCAGTGCTACATTCTGGCAATTGAATGTTACATGTGGATTTTAGTTTATATTATTTAAAACATACACATCCATGCTACCAGAATGTCCTTCCTTTCACTGTCAGTATAAAGGTGACATGTGTGAAGGTAAAAGGTGACCTGTGTTACAGGGATAAAATACAAATACCATTGAGTACAATGCTGTAGGGATAGGGACATTGTTGTGTAGTGGCAACATGCTGACATAGGTACCCAAAACCTTGCCCCCAGATATGTGACCTCATTCTTTGCTGGATGATGTAAAAACTTAATCTCAATATCAAATTCCCCCATTCTTAGCGTATTTTCTTAAGATATTCCTGAGACAGCAGAATTTTTTTCTGTGTTTTTTGATAAAACTTTTTTTTTTTTTACTACTTACACTTCGGCTTGAGATGGACAATTTTGATCATATAGAAACAGAAAAAAACGTCCTTAGGAAGAAGGCACTCACTCGGGGCTTTATCCAAACTTTGAAGAAAGATACTCCCCAATTGTAAAACACAACCAGAATCCCTTCTGCTGTTGCCACTGCTAGAGTCATACATGAGCCTCTGGGTTGACCCGGCTCTGCAGACAAAAGCTCATGTCCTCCTTCACACTCATGTCTGTCCTTGCAGGGCTGGGGACTTCTTAGTCAAACAGGATGACCTGAAGACACAGGAAGACTGGCTCCAAGGCTTATGTGCATGAGCGGCTCTACACAGTCCTCTGCTAGAACTTTCTATAATATGTTGGAGTAAGACAAAATAAGTAAGCTGGGTGTTGCAGGTTAAAATGCTCAGTGAATATTTGAGAAGTTGCCCTTGTATACTGGTAGGTGGGAGTGAAAGTTTACAAAACAGTATGTGTAGCACAATTCCATTTTTATTTTTAAAATACAGAATAAAAAACAAGAAGTAGATATAGCAAAATGTTGATAACGGCTTCAACTGATCATTACATTTTTATTATTTTATTTTTTGCTCATTTGTAATGTTCTAAGTTTTAATGAGTACCTTTTATTTATTTGACTAGGTAATATGTTTACATTGGGAAAAAGTGAAAACAATTAAAAAATAAATTTAGACATTAACAAACTTTGCTTCCTCCCTGTCTGTTCATCCTATTATCTCTGCTTTCTATTATGATACAAAAATTGTCAGCACTTTGAGAGGCCGAGACTGGCGGATCACAAGGTCAGGAGATCGAGACCATCCTGGCTAACACGATGAAATCCAGTCTCTACTAAACATACAAAAATTAGCTGGGCATGGTTGCGGTTACCTGTAGTCCCAGCTACTCGGGAGGCTGAGGCAGGAGAATGGCGTCAACCCGGGAGGCGGAGCTTGTAGTGAGTGGAGATCGGGCCACTATACTCCAGCCTGGGTGACAGAGCGAGACTCTGTCTCAAAAAAAAAAAAAAAAAAAAATTGTCACCAGTTTTTCATATATCTTCCCAGAGTTTCTTTATAAAAGTAAATTTAAATGCAGAATTTTTACATAGGGTTTCCCTCCTCACCCAGCCTGGAGTGGAGTGGTGTGGTTATAGGTCACTGAAGCCTCAAATTCCTGGGCTCAAGTGATCCAGTGATACTCTTGCCTCAGCCTCTAGAGTAGCTGGGAACACAGGCACAGGCTACCACGGCTGACTAATTAAAAACACAATTTTGTAGAGATGGGGTCCCATGTTGCCCAGACTGGTCTCAAACGCCTGGCCTCAAGTGATCCTCCCTTCTTGGCCTCCCCAAGTGATACAAATTCTTATAATTTCCTTTTTTAAACAATAAGTAGGTTATTAATAGAAAACCCCTCGGTTTTTACTAGATTATTCTTCATAAATACAAAAAACCCTGAATGTCAGTGATGGACAAAACACAATTTTCTTTCTCACTCACTTTGCATGTGGGCTGCAGCTCTGCTTTTGGCAGCAATAGGCTACCTAGATCTTCTTTTTCTGGGACCCAGGCCAAAGGACTAGCTGCTTTCTGGTACATGCTTCTTTCATGGTAGCTGGTGGAAATTAATGATGTCACAGGAAGCTCAGACATAACTTGCATTTCCCTACTCCATTGGCTACAGTATGTCACATGCCCAAGCCCAACACTAGGGATGTATGATCTTATTGGAAATCAATGCTTTGTGTCATGTGTTTTTCTTTTAACAATATGTCCATCAGGTCTATTTATTTGAATATAGAGAGGGCATCTTCATGTTTTAAATACCTACTTGGGGCTTCATTGTGTGGCTATACTGTAGCTTTTATATCCAGACTCTTATTTGATTATTACTATTTTGTTTTATTTTTTGAGACAGGGTCTTGTTCTGTCACCCAGGTTGGAGTACAGTGGCGTGATCATGGTTCACTGCAACCTCGACCTCCTGGAGCTCAAGTGATCCTCCCAATTTAGCATCCCAAGTACCTGGGACTATAGGCCTGTGCCACCACACCCTGCTATATTTTTTTTTTCATATTTTTTTGGTAGAGATGGAGGTCTGACTTTGTTGCTCAGACTGGTTTTGAATACCTGAGCTCAAGTGATTCTCCTATGTTGGCCTCCCAAAGTGCTGGGATTACAGGCACGAGCCACTGTGCCTGGCCTCTAGCCCCTTATTAATGGAAACTTGGGCAGTTTCTAATATTTTACTATGCAAAACAATTTTGAAATAAATAACCTTGTCTACATGTCATTTCATGTGTAAGTATGTACATAGTAGGATAAAGGCTAAGCTGTTCTATGAAAGAGATTCACATTTATTTTTCTCATGCAACAGTCTAAATGGGGAAGGGAGGTTTCTAGTTTGGTGGTGGCTTGTTTCTCATGCTCATTCAGGGACTTTAAACTCATTCCTCCCACTTTTCTCAAGGTGTTAGTCTGCATGGTTGAAATTCGATCATGGACACATCCATATTTCAGGTCACAGGAAGGGAAACAGAGGTCATGAGGAAGAGCAGAAGCGCGTATCCATCATGTTGAGGTCCAGACCTGGAATCAGCAAACATCTTATGTTCCAGTTATGTTCCTCGCAAAGACTCAGGAGCATAGCTTCTATTATTTGCAACAGAGGATGGGAAATGCAGTCTCCAGTGGGGCAACAACATGCCAACCACAGTTCCATCATCATGGCAGAAAGCAAGAAAGGCATGCCACTAAGATGAATTCCTAGAAATAGAATAGCTGGGTCTAAAAATAAATGCACTTGTAATTTTTGGAAGATAGTACCAAATCCTACTCCATTATAATTAACCCTTTTTGTACTCCCATCAGCAATGTATGAAAGTATTTATTTCTCTAGTTTTCCCAGCTGTGACCAGAGAGTGTATTGTCAAACTCAGGGATGTTTGCCAACTTTGACAAATAAAGACGGTATCCATTTAGTTTTGATTTCAATTTATCTTGTTTTGAATGAGATTGAGCATCATTTTATATGTTTAAGGTTCACTTGTATTTCTTTTTCTAGGAATTTCCTCTTTGGTCCTTTGCCCATTTTTCTATTCAAATGTTAGTCATCTGCCTGTGATATGAGTTGCAAATATTTTCCCCCCAGCATGCCGCTTGCCCTTTGACTTTGCATATTATTGTGTGTGTGTATTTTCTTTTCATCATAATTTGAAAGTTCACTTCCTCCTCTGCTCTGTTGTCTAAAGATAATTTTGATGATCACAACTGGGTACAACTTATTAGTATCTAGTGGATAGAGGCCAGAAATGCTGCTAAACATGCTACAATGCACAGGAAAGCATCTTACAACAAGGAATTGTCCAGCCCAACATGTCAGCAGTGCTGAGATTGAGAAACTCAGATGTAAAGGAACCAGCCCATGTTTTTTCTAACAATTTAGAACATTTCATATTTTACATTTAAATTTTTGACCTAGTTAAAATTTGTCCTGTTCAACAGTATAAAGTATATATCCAATGTTATATTTTTTCAGATGAGTACCTAGTTGTATTAACATCAATGATTACCCCATGTACTAATTATCTATTGCTGTGTAATAAAATTCCCCCAAATCTTAGCAGCCTAAAACACACACATTTATGATGTCACACAGTTTCTGAAGGTCAGAATCTGAGAGTGGCTTTTCTGGGTGGTTCTGGCTCAGCCTTGCTCATAAAGTTCCAATTATGCTATTGGCCAGGAATGCTGCCATCTGGAGGCTCAACGATCGGTTACCAAGATCATCCCCATAGTTGTTGCCAGGCTTTAGTCTCTCATTGGTTGTTGGCTGGAGGCCTCTGTTCCTTACTTTGTGGGCCTCTCAGTAGGTGCCTAAGTGTCCTCATGATACAGCATCTGGCTTCTGCCAAAGCAAGTGATCTAAGCCAAAAAGAGAACCCACAAAGACAAAAGCTGGGGTGTTTTTAATGGCATAATTTCAGAAGGGACATACTATTGCTTCTGCGACATCTTACTCACTAGAAGTGAGTCACTAAGTCCAGTCCTCACCCAAAGGCAGGAGAATCAACCTCTAGCTCTTGAAAGTAAAACTATCAAAGAATTTGTGAACATATTTTAAAACCATCTTACCCTGCTTAGCGATGATGCCTCCTTTATCATATATTAAATTCCCATATGGATAGGGCTAATTTCTATAATTAATGTGCATTGCTTCTAACAAGTTTTTACAAGGTAATTTTAAAAAGTGTGCCTCTGTTTATGATTTGTGTTAAGGGACTTTTTCACATTCATGAACTATTCTATGTGCTTCTACTAGCCTGGTGGATCAAATGAAATTATGGATATGAAAGTGCTTTGTAAATTCTAAAGAAATACTGTACTGGAAGGTTTTATGATTATTATTACTGTGTGATTACATATCCAAAAATTTCTCTATTTTAATTCCAGTTTGATTTGATGAAATTGGTTCTTGGATCCAAGTTGGAATGCAAGTTGGGAGCCAATTGTGGAATTTTCCATCATAACATTTCCTGTGGATACAAAGTGAACTGAAACCCAACCCAGGAAACAAGCATAAAATGTGCCAACGAGTTTGGATTGACTAAATTTTATCTGCCACTCCAGGGGGGTGTCTATTTATCCATTACATTGTTATTTGGACAATCACAGTTATTGCAGGTGTGTATAGGTCTGTATCTCTGTGTTTGGTTGTGAACAGAGGGATGTGTGGCCCTTAGATGATGGAGCACCAGCAGGAGTTGCTAGAGGTATATTGTGTGATATGATAGGTGCTGGACTGCCCCGATCTCTCCTCCAACATTCTGCCTGTAGAGTCCTTCCTAGAGTCCCTTGTGGGGTTCTTACAGAAATTTTTCTAATTGCAGAGATCTCTTTAAGTGTAAATAATTCTGAGACAGGTAATATTTCATTCCAATTGATGACTGTAGTCCAGTTGAGAGCGTGGGAAAGGATAGAAGAAATGATGGGAACTTAGAGACGGGCAAGGAAACAGGAAAGGAGGAAACAGAGGTTGAGATGTGAAGACAAACTGCGTCTATAATAGGCATTCAATGCAAATATTAATGCATTTGCCTTTTTACAATATGAAATTTCTAATTGGCAGTCCATGTGTTGGACCCAACACACAGGTATGTTTTGTTTGACCAGAAATATGTTTAAATATTTACAGATTTCCTTAAGAATTGCTGGATTTTCTTGAAAGAACAAGAAAAAACCTTGAAACACTGGGTCTGCATGATAACAATGAGGAGAGCTATGTAATGCCTACAACCTTTAGAGGTGGTATGGACCCTTCAGTTCACTAGAGTCTCACAAGTCCTTTATTCTTCCTCATCACGGAGGTTACATATTAGTTACCGCTTAGCTTCTTACTTTCACTGTTGTCATTCATCCTAATAAAAATGGGACAGAAAAGACAGATTGGAGGGACCACATAATTTAAGGAATTGAACGGCAGGCTTTAGGGCGGGCCATCTACCTTGTGGGCACTTGAACGTGCTGTCCCTGAGTTAGATAGCGCTGAAGTCTGAAGCATCATTGGAGCCCTCTGTCAGTAATGTGCCTGCGTGTCCCTCCTTTGTCATCAGATGCTCTTAAATACTGCGGCAGTCTCTTTAGTGTCCAATAGCCTGGGTAGCCTTACCTTAGAATGCTTATCGGGCTGCACCTTGCTGCTATCAGGAAAACATGTGCTCGAGGTTGTGTTTAAATTGCAGTGACAATTGCACTGGCTGCTCCACGTTCTCCATCACGTTCTCCCTTGGTCCATTGCAGCTGACCTGTCAAAGGATGCTGCCTTCGGATTACAGATAGAGGTTTTCTGTGTGCTGTTCTTGACAGCAGATAGCAACAGGCGCTTCATCCATTTCACATGCCATTATTGAAGCCTTTATGTCCACCACTTTACAGGTTTCCCACGCCAGTTCTAGCTTTTTGTTAAGGCTGCTTTGGGTGACATGAGTCAGGGAACTGCTTTTGTTAGGAACTTCTTCAGCAGAGCATGTCCAGGAAGGCATTTGCAGCACACCCCCCAGGATACTCAGAGGAGAGGTTGCCCTCTCTCCTGTCCTGCTCAGCTGCCAGGGAGGGACACAACTGTGTTTACCTTATAGAGTGAGTAATTACTCCCTGAGGGAGAGTAAAAGGGTCTTAGTCTCCTTATGTGTACTCACTTCTTCAAGCTTTTTTCCCTGTCTGCCCAGAAGTTGACCCACCACTCCAGGGGTCTGGCAGGTCAAGATCTCTGTGTATGCTCAGTTTCTAAACTAAAGCACATTGTGCCATTTATGTGGCTTCTATATCCTGAGTAGAAGGTAGACATTGGAACAATAACAAAAAAAAAATCTTCAGTGAGCACAGGTCATCTATTCCTAACAGTTGTTTGAACCACACATGACAGAGATGTCAGAGGCAGTTTTGCTGTGGACACAGATGTGTTTTGTTTTTTGTCCTTTTTGTTTTTATCGTATGCATGGGCCGGATGTCACGGCTCATATCTGTAATACTCAGCAGTTTGGGAGGCTGAGCTGGGAGGATCCCTTGAGCCCAGGAGTTTGGGACCAGCCTGGACAATATAGTGAGACCCTTGTCTCTACAAAAGTAATAATAAAAAAGTTGGCCGGGCATGGTGGTGCACGCCTGTGGTTTTAGCTACTCAGGAGCTGAGATGGGAGGATTGCTTGAGCCTGGGAGTTTGAAGCTGCAGTGAGCTATGAATGGGCCACTGCATTCCAGCCTGAGCAACAGAGCAAGACCCAGTCTTAAAAAATAAATAAATAAAATAAATCCTAAGCATCATCTAAGATTCAGCTACATGTAATAGTCAGATGTCATTAATACTCAATGCTCTATCTTTTGCTCCTGTATCTTTAGCACATGGCTTTCTTTCCTGTGTTTGTTGCTTTATGGTCACAACAAGGCTGCTACACCTTTGGCCTTAACTCTGCATTCTGGGCAGGAAGAAAAAGCAAAAGGAAGAAGAAAGGGGAAGCATTTGTATTGATAAAGCAAAAGCTCTCCCAGAAATCCCCAACAGATTTTGCTTACACGTCATTGGCCATAACTATGTCACGTAGCCCTCCCTAGGAGTTAGAGAATCTGATAAATAGAATATTTTAACTAAGCGCACTTCTGCCCTCCTTTCCCCCACCACCCACCTGTTCTGTGAGGAAGAAAGGAACAAGAGGAAATTGATAATGGGCAGTTTCATTATTTAACAGTGATAGTTAATTCTTGTGAATTTCAGTAAAGCATATAAACATATTTTGGAAATTATTTATTTCTTCATTTTCCTCTTTTCGTAATTTCCTGCTACCTAATGACTTATTGGAAAGAAAGGAGTGAGTGATTTGTGGACGTTATTTGAAAGGAAATTATTTCTGGTGCCCACGACAGTGGAGTGGGTCTAACAGCTAACTCTGAAACACAGGGATCTGAGTGTCCTTGGAGCCCAATGGCAGCATTTCTGCAGAAGGAAGCAGAGTGAGGCTGTGCAAATGAGGTTGTCTATCAGGCATGTTTCACTGTCTTAGAAAAATTGTTTTTTTCTCTGTGCTAATTGTCCATTTTTGATTCTCCCAGACATTTCCCTCATGTTATCTACAGATCAGCCAAAGGCTGAGTTGTATTTTTTCCTTATTATTGGCATTGGACTTTGGGACTATAACCTGCTGCAATGTGCAAACACAAGTAAAGCAAATACATGAAAACATGAATAAATTCATTTAAAGTAAATTATACTTATAATTACTTTCTTGCATATTCAGCATAGACATTTTCTCCTCAGGCAGCATGGAAACTTATGACCATTTTTCATTATTGCCCATACCATTAATAGCAACAATAATAGCATTCGTTGAAGACCTTCAATATGTCATAGCTCTGTAAGGAACATGGCTGGAACCCTGGTGATGGGTGTCTACTTTAAAATAAATGGGGAGAAGAGTCTTCAAAATTTCAAGGGGGAGTAATAATTTCTTTGTAAAAATCCCAAGTGCTGACTGAAATGTGTGCGACTGGGGCTCTTCTTTAGTTTTCCTCTGGGCCCTTGGATAGTTTCCTAAGGACCAGGTGTGTTCAATTAAGTCAAATAGCTAGTTAAATCCTTTGCGGGTCAGTCCCTAACTGAAATTAAGTCATCAATATGACCAAGATGACTAGATATTTTGGCAAAGCCAGATGGTAAATGGAGAAATAAGATCTATGGGAAAGTGATGAGTAAGAAGGCAGAGGAAGAAAAATCAGAGATGTGAATTATCCAGCTTTCATTCAACCCTGTGGATGGAAACCTTTCCATTTGTTGGTGACATTTGGAAACGACTTTGTTATGCTTGTGGGGCCACAGTGGAAAACTGGGAGCTCCCCTACAGCAGGGATTGTTACTCATCTGTGAATTCTAATGCCTAGCACAAGTAGCAAGTGCACATTGAAAGTTTGAATGAACAAATGAAGGAAAAGATAACTAAACTTTTGAATTATATTTGACTTTACTAATGACTACATACACACAACCAAAATTTGTACGGGATTGAAGAATAAATAAATGTGTTGGATTAGATGTTTTTTTCAATAAGGAATAGAGGGGGCAATTGCAAGAGATGAAGGAACAGCAGTATAAAAGTCATCCTGCATGGCCTTGGGCAAGTAACTTAATCTTCTTGAGCCTCAGGTAGTAAATACCTCACAGAAATACTGTGAAGATTAAATAAAATAACACATTTAAAGCATTTAGCACAATGCCCAACACCTTGCTGTAACTTGTCGCTTTACCTCAGACACTACTAGTTTAACTGTTTTTTATTCCTCTGGGGATTCTTGAAGAAATTCCGGACCAAGACCAAATTGAGGAGTGTGATAACGGGAAGTCTTGTGGTCTGTAAGGCTTGCTGTTTTTCTTTCTTTCTTTTTTTTTTTTTGAGACGGAGTCTGGCTCTGTCGCCCAGGCTGGAGCGCAGTGGCCGGATCTCAGCTCACTGCAAACTCCGCCTCCCAGGTTCACGCCATTCTTCTGCCTCAGCCTCCTGAATAGCTGGGATTACAGGCGCCCGCCACCTCGCCCGGCTAGTTTTTTGTATTTTTTAGTAGAGACGGGGTTTCACCGTGTTAGCCAGCATGGTCTCGATCTCCTGACCTCGTGATCCACCCGTCTCAGCCTCCCAAAGTGCCGGGATTACAGGCTTGAGCCACTGCGCCCGGCCCAGGCTTGCTGTTTTTCAAGTATGGCTCCAAGAAGCGATTATAGACCTTCCTCAAAAGAGCAGTGCAGAAAAGAGAACTTAGGCCCTGAAGCCAGGCAGACCCAGGCAACTCCAACTATAACTCTTGTGGGACAGAGATCCTTAATCGGGAAATTACAATGACACCAGGGAGTTTGAACAGAATTATCCAGGGCAATAAATCTTTAATAAAGAGGAAGCCCAGGGGAGAGGACAAGGGACATATAAGGAAATTATCCAAGAGGGTGAGATTTAGATTCATGCTGGGGAGAAATGGGGAGCTTTGCCTGGTAAGAGAGGGAAGTGTGTTCAGGAAAGAACTTGGCTTCCTCAGTGCGAAGGAGAAATATCCTGTTCCATGATTGTGGTGAAGATATGAAAAAGAAAATAAATGTAGTTCAAACAACATGATATCTATAAGTGATGAAGTGCGTTGCTTAAGGAGTATAGCAAGAAAGACCATTCTTTCATAGAGACTGGAATCATCATAAAGGCTTTCTGAGTCCTCATCGAATCAGCCCATAACCCTATGGCTATCAGTTCCAAGTCTGTACTATCTCAGCCCCCTACCTACTCTGTTCTGGACTCCATCGGCTCTGGAATGCATGCTTTTGACGCCATTTATATCAGGATTCTGGTTTGTCTGCTCCAACTCACCTTCCATACAGTTGCCAGGATATTTTTCAAAAACAAGAGCCTGAAGTTCTTATTTTCCTGTTAGAATGCTGGTCATTGGCTTCTTAATGCTTTCTGCAAAGAGTTTACACTGACCACTACTAACACGACACATCCCGGCAACACCCATATGCGTGCATCTTCCTTCCCCTCTCTCTACCTTCCCTAAACTTGCACATAAACTGTTTTTCTTCTGTTCTCCCCCTACCCGGTGAATTCTACTCATCTTTCAGTCATTCCTCCAGATGTTTTCTAATTCACTTACCTCCTTGTCATCTATAGCTGAGTTAGATGCCCCTCCTATGCTTACTTAAGCCCCTGTGCCTTTCTCATGTCACCAACATACCCAGTTGTCTTTTTATCTATTCATATGTCCTTATTACTTATGTGAGTGTGTGTGTGCCTAGAAGGTCTTGTTACTTCCATATAGATAGTATATGTTACTTGGTAAATGGTGGAAACATTTTTCTAGAATAAAAGGGCAAATAAGTGGATGGCTCATGACTAACCAGAACAAATACTGAGCAATCAGCCTTCTGCTTAAGATCATTTTCTATGATACTGAGTTTCTTGGGTCTGACCTCACAGCTTCACTTGGGCTCCCCGGAAATCTCTCTTTCTAATTATTTACAGTATTAAGTATTTTCAGTCATTCTGGATTTGATTTCCTTAATTTATCATTACTTCCAACCTTAGGTTATTTATTGGGTAGCCAAAAGGGCTATGCGGGTCATGCCTTCACCTGAATAAGAATTCTTGATGGCAGTGAAGTCAGCCTCCTTCTAAAAATATTAACAGCCTTTTGTCTGGAGAATCATTTAATAAAAAGTGAATGTTCATATGTTGTCTTGCTGACGTTTAAAGGTAATTAAAGCTGTAAGTGAGCTAACAGTGAAGATTCTTCATTGACTGGAATGGTTGCTGTTCAGAAACATTCTAGAAGCTGACTAGTTAGAGAAGAAACTGTCCCAAAATCTCCCAAGTAAGTATCTCTGACATAACTAAGCAGCAAGCTCATAAATCAAACTTATCTCATATAGTCACCGTGCTCATCGAAGTTCTGAAGGTTAAACATATCAGTTCTTAATTTGGTTTTATTAATTTAACTTGGATTACATGTAGACTTTGATTTGAGGATTAGGAATATGACTAAATCAGTATAACATTTTCAACAATGTGATAAAAATAAAAATATTTAGTGTATAAAAATGCTTACAGAAGATGTTTATATTTAGTGTATAAAATATTTATAGAAGATAAACTAATAAACTGTAGAATTTCAAAATTATTGATCTTAAGAGAGTGATAAAAGACATTGTTTTCTCGCTATTATCAGAATAATCTGTTATACTGCTGTCCCTATTCACCACTCAGGTGTTAAACCATAATTTCCAAACAGTTTCTGAATTGTAGTTTACATTTTTGGAAACACAGTGTTGGTTTGCTCCCTTTCGTTTTCCCTCCTGTCCACACCCTGCTAATGTCTCCCCTTCTTTTAGTCTCTGTCTAGAACTATACTAATATGGAGAAATGAGCAAATGTTCTAAAACAGTAGAAAAAATTTTGTATTGCTAATTGTGCAAATGTATTTTTACTTGATATTTCTTGCAATTTCCCCTCAATTGTGTACTTACTGTGTGTATTAGCAGAAACTGAGAATATTGAAAGAAGTTAAGTATATTCGGCTGCCACTTTCTGGGAATGTAAAAATCTACCATGCCTTTCAAGTATTCTGCATTGGGTATTATTCATTTACTTTTTAATTATTAGCATTTATATCTTTTTTCTATCTTTAAATATTACTTAAATGTTCAAAGGAAATATTCCCTCACTGCCAATCTGAAGAGTTTCTTTTTGAAGACGGAAGTAGCATGGGGAGTCTCAGATATGTTGCATTGAGCCAATCTACACAGTTGGTGGTTGCTGTCAGAAGTAATTTTGAATCATACTATATTTGCTTTTCAGAAACAAATGCAACGAATGTCAGTAGCTCTTCTCTAGACAATGCTCATTTGGGTCTCCCAATATATGACCATCTCAAGATTTTTCATTTATCTTTAAATATTTCCTAATAGTAAATTTTGAGACCTCTGTGGTGCAACATGACTGGGGACTGAGAGATACTTCACAATGTGAGAAGCACATGGACTAGATGACAAATGCTTTGGAGAAGAATTCTCATGAATCCACGTCACGCCAAATCCCAGTGGACCTGTATCTTCAAAACCCAAATCATTCTACTTGCTGGTAATCAACTAGAAAGCCCTTGTGGTTTTCTTGTTGAGTTTGGTAAGTTACCATAGTTCCCAAGCATTTTATTCTTCTTTTTAAATTACATATTAAAATAAAAGAGATATACACTTTTACAGACACATAAATAACTTAAAGCAGCACAGGATGGCATGAAACACCTAAATCTAAATCTTCGCATGCCTTTTTTTTTTTTTTTTTTTGTAATTTTTCTTTAGGCTCAGAACTTAGCTTTCCATAACTGTGTTGGGACTCAACTTTATTTTAACTTCTCAATTAACATTTCTAATGTATATGGTTGAAGAATAATATGAAGCACTAGAAGGTTTTATTATAAATAGAAGTACAAGTGGATCTTTCCAAGTTAATTTTGCTTTACATTAAGTTCAGAGTCTCAGGAAATTGATCATGAAGGCCTATTGCAATTAAAGATTGACCAAAAGTCACAAGTTTCTAATAACTAACTAGCAAGCCATATTAAAAGAGTAGATCACCCCAGTGGTTCTTCTGGGAGACAATTCAACCATCAAAAAGCCAGTCTTTTGATTTACACCTGAGTGATTTGGGATTATATATAGGTTCTTACTATTGTGAAGAATATCAAGTCTATAGTTCTGAAGTAAAATGTGTTTATTTTAGAAATTCAAGGTATGTCAGTAAAAATAGGCCCAGCAGATTTGATAAGTACTGGGTAATTCCTTTCCTGGTGATATGTGACAATCACTAACAGGTCTTCTGAAATCTTTATGTGTTGATGAATTAGCCAATTTGCACTGGTAAGCCATGTCTGATCCAGTTATTTCAGCCACCTTAATAATCAATGCAGATCACTGCATGATCGATTCAGCAGTAGGGATGGGAATTAATCATAACGACAGTTTTTTCTAGACTATGGTCCAATGTAGTACCCACTAATAGAGGTGGTCTTATGCCAAGGATTCTTTTCACAGGACTTTTTCTGAAGTTTCCTTCTTTGGTGTTCCTTTTGTTCATTTAGCTACAATGTCAGTTCAAGTTTTAAAACATCATAAGCAACACTGTTCATGATATCATCCTTAGATGACACAACTGATTTGACCATTAGGATAGGAAATCTGTTTTTTAAAAAGACAGCCCAGATTAGATTAGATTTCTAATCTAAAAAATGTAGCTTAGAAATTAAGTCTTTTAAATGACTTGACAGGTTTTTTTTTCTCCCACTTCTGATTCTATTGAACAAATTGAGAGGATAAACACCTGCTGGGTGTGTATACACACTTGTACACACTGTTTGATCATTTCTAAGTTCCACACATATTTTTGATAAAGCATATACCTAAAATATGGGCTTGATGATTTTCTAAGATTTATTTCCACTCAACTTTGTAGGCTTTCTGATGTTAGTTTTGTTGGTGTATTTTTTTTTTTTACAGTTCTTCCTGCAATGCCTGCTCAACACTGCTCCCAGTGAAATATAAAAAAAATAAAAATAAACATTTATTTTCATCTACGAGAAGTTATCAAATGTCTTCCCTCATATGCTGATAGTTCTTGCCTGAATCCTTGTGTAGCAATGTACACTCTGTCATGTGACCTTTGTGCCCACTGACACGATAATCATTAAAAACAATTGCGTTGTACTCCCTGTGAAGTTTCAGGCTGGGAACAGAAGATTGTCAAGTATAAAAACATCTGCGACTATGACAACACCTATAGCTTAAAAATACTCATTCCTCAATGAACTTGAAGTAAATGACTGAAGTAAGTGAAACTGAGAGTCTATTTGACAAGTCTTCTGATATGATTAAAATATTGTGTAGGGCTTGATGGAAAAATGTGATGTCAAAGGCTGTTTTTCAAAGTTTTAAGTTCCATTGAATGCCAAATGAGCATGTGAAAATCCCCTGGAGAATACCCACTCTGAGGTCCATTCTAACCTGAAACTGTTTTTTAATTGGTACTTCTACCAAACCTGAGTTTAACAATAGGGCATGCATTGACTTTTCAGTAGGGTGCCCTGTCAATTTTATTCTGTGGTATAAATGGTTTACCATATTCTAGGAAATATATTTTGAATTTAACAAAGCTTTATGGAGTGTCCAGTTCATGCTGGCTACAACAGGACAAAATCCACATGGGGATATTGCTCCTGGCAGATTCTCTACTGTCTTGCCTGATCTTACTTTACGAATCCTCCCCTGTAGGTCCTTGTATTAAAGAGCCTGACTTTCCTTTAGGCTCTGAGAGATAGGAGTTTACAGTAACAGTTAATTAATGTAACAGTGTTGAGCGCTTTCCACGTGCAAAGCATTAAGCTAGGTGTTGTCATTTGTCCTCTCCTTACTCTTTCAAAAAAAAAGTAAGAGCAATTTGGAGGATGTTAGTCAGTTCAGCCTGCTATAACTATACCTTAGACTGGGTAATTTATAAACAACAGGTATTTGTTGCTGAAATTTCTACAGGCTTGGGAGTTCAAGATCAAGGCGCCAGCAGATTCAGCGTCTGGTGAGGACTTGCTCTCTGCTTCAATTATATCATCTTCTTGCTTTGTCCTCACATGGCAGAAGGAGCAAGGGTGCTCCCTTGAGCCTCTTTTATAAGGACACTAATCCCATTCATGCAAGTGGAGCCCTCATGACTTATTCACTTTCCCAAAATTCCTACCTCTTAATATTTTAATATTGGATATTAGGTTCCAACATATGCATTTTGGGGGACACCAACATTCAGACCATAGAAAAGAGCAAGAACACACTTAGTGGTCCCAAGCCCTGGTCTGTAGAGATTGAGTAATTTAGGTCAAAAATCTAAAGATACCTAAGCTTGAGAGCTGTGTCTGAGGTGCTGAATTTACTTGGCTCTCAATTATCTTTGCAAATAATTTTCCTGTTACTTGTTTGGCTTGTGGTCCAACTAATCATGAATTTAGTAAGCAGCAAACCCAAGAAGTAGGAAAAATATTCAATACATGTGGAATACTTAACTTGTGGCCAGAGGAAAATAATTTTTTCAAACATATTTCATTTTTAGAAACCCACCTGCCCAATCAACAGCCATTTCTCTAATATGAGCATTTAGATTGGTCAAGTGAACTAAGGCCATTTTTAGACATACCAGTTGGTTGGAGAATTTTTTTCACTGATTTGATGGTGTAAGTTCTTTAAAATGCAAAGTTTTTCACCAACTGAACAAAAGAGCAGCCATTTCTACCATTTACTTTCTGCTAAGCTTATTCTTCTCAGCATTCCAGGACCAGGACCACATGACCGTCCCACTTTGAGGATGCATCCATGGTTTCTACCTCCTGGGACCTCACCATCACCTTTTCTGTTAAATTAATATCTTTTATGGCTCAAATTTCACTATATTCAAAACTTTATTTCCTCTACTTCTGGGGGATCTTTCAGGACATCGGTTAAAGGTAAGTCTCTCACAAGAGGACTTATGTGGCTTCGGCTAATTGTCCTAGAATGCTATCAACCTGGCGATGATTTATGTTACTTCTTGGTTTGAGATTTACCAAGCTTAGCAGGAAGAATAAACTTGATCCTTAAATCCAAGTAAAGTTACAAATTCTCAGTGAAGACTTTACCCCAAACCCAGGACTAGATGAAAATCTTTTTCATCTGCATTTGACAATGGGAGGGTTTTTTTCTTAGCCCACAATTTCATTGACTGAATAGTCCTCTGTAGGTCCCAGTTCTATGTGGGGATCTCATCCCAGCTGTCTGGTCTACTTTCTGTGGAGACTGGCATCGTCCCATCACTAGGAGGTTATTGGTGATCAGAACTGGCATGTATCTTAAGGGCACCCATTGAGTCAGCTTCATTGTCTACTTTGGTTTGAAATCCTCTGTTGGATTTCAACATTGAAATCACTGGATCCTGAGAATTTTCTTTAAGTTATTGCAAGCTCAGCTCTGCATTTAAAAGAATACAATTATACTGTATGCAGTATTTCTAGATATTTTCTATCAGGAAGATTTGCAGGATATGTAGCCAGAAATAGAGGTTCACAGATGCTTAAAATATCTGCTGACTAAAGCCACTTGAGTTGATCTCCCCACACTAACAAACTGCAAAATGTAGAATTTGTGTGAAACAATTTTGTATGCAATCATTTGGACTATTGTTAATCATCATAAGGTAGTTTGATATTAGTTTTGTGTGTCTCAGTGAACCCTTTCCATTTAAATTATAATTTCTTCAAGTTCGTGGACTGCATCTGTTTTTTCTTTTTTCTTTTTTTTTTTTTTTTGAGTCGGGGTCTCGCTCTGTCGCCCGGACTGGAGTGCAGTGGCCAGATCTCAGCTCACTGCAAGCTCCGCCTCCCGGGTTTACGCCATTCTCCTGCCTCAGCCTCCCGAGTAGCTGGGACTACAGGCGCCCGCCACCTCGCCCGGCTAGTTTTTGTATTTTTAGTAGAGACGGGGTTTCACCGTGTTAGCCAGGATGGTCTCGATCTCCTGACCTCGTGATCCGCCCGTCTCGGCCTCCCAAAGTGCTGGGATTACAGGCTTGAGCCACCGCGCCCGGCCTGTTTTTTCTTCTGTATGTCCTGTTGAGCCTAGCACAGTGACAATACATAATACTTGTTTGGTAAACATTTATTGTTTGATTTAAGTCATAATCAGCTTCTTTTTTCATATGGATTGGGAAAACCATTGTAGATGTTTCTTTTGCTATTCTCTCTTTTTATTTAAGCATTTTAATTTTTTCCTTCTAGTGGAAGGTATTGAATACTTATTATTCACTTATCTTTCATTCTACCCAGGACAGTCCTTTGCAAGCAATTAGTATGGATACTAAAGACCCAACTTAATCTTGTCACTTCCCTCTCATTATTGACTGATATAACCCTGGACATTTCAGTGTTCTAAATTTTGGTTGTGTTTAGTTCAGTATAGTTATTTTAACCACTGTGATGTGATTTTTAAAAAAGGATATTTGAAGAGAAAGGTAAGATATTTGAAGAGAAAGATAGTCATTTGTGGAGAATAGAGAAATGCTTTTTGAAGAGAACCAATGCAAAGGCCTTATTTTATGTGCTAGTTAACCTACAAGAGCTTGGAAATTCTGAAACATGTGATGCGCACCATCAAATAGGGGATTTCAGAAATTATAGTTGTATGCTAATTACTCATCTTAGGCTGTGGTTTTTTTGAAGCAGTAAATGATCCTAAACCCTCTGTCTCAGTGAGGGGGAAAAAAGAAACTTCGAAGTCGGGGACTGTTAGTCACCAATATAGAAATTGCCACTTTTCTAAACCTGAATAGAAATGAATTCAATAAAAAGAGACATAATGATGGATTTATAAAAGTAACGTTCCTTCACATAATGGGTTTCTTATTCTAATATTTCCTTACTGTAATCCTTTAAAATTATGCAAAAAATTTATTATTTAAGTGATAGTAAAGAATTCATTAGAAGATTAATAGTTCTGGTTTACCAATTCGCTTACTAGGTCACTTAATTATTTAGTTCATTAATTCTGTAAATGTCAGACTTACCATGAACTCTGGTGATTTGCATAAGTAAGGTTATAGTTCTACTGGTAATCACAGTCTAACAACTTCAAATAGGAATTTGGCATTATTTATACGTTTCAAATGAAATAAAATCTATTTTTTTCTTCCAAGCCAACAAGGGAAATCCAAAAGCTGAGAAATCCTAACAATATAATCTAGCCATTCAGCCTCCAACCTTGCCCATTAAAAGGACCATGGTGGGCAGCTGTAATGAAAAAAACCTTCAAAGAACGGGACAGAAATAGCTTCCAGATTAAGCAATACGAAGGACTCTACTTTTGAAATACATGCTTTGCTTTTTAAAAATGTTCCTATCAGTGAAGGAACTATGAATTCTTCTAGGAAATCCATATTTTATTTTATTTATTAAAAATGGTTACTCACTGGGAAAGCTTCAAGAAAAGCAACATCTCATTACCATAAGGTCCTAGAGCAGAGCTGGCAATTCATATATAATGAATATCACTTACATCATGATAATGCATTCACATCACTCACAGACACTGTTTACATTTAATACAAGTGAATCTATACAATATAAAATTGGCACATTATTAGATTTGACAATGGAATTAGTATAAATAGCCATCGGCTGTTATTTAAGCATCACCAAAAGTCATTTGGATGGTGCAGGGAATAAGATTTTCTTTCTATTTTTTTCCCTTTATGCATGTTAACATCTTAGCAAGTCTGAATAGAGACAATCTGCTGTTTGTTGAATAAAATGAAGTGTTTGGAACCTCTGTGCTCTGTAAGGGCACTTACAATGTGCAGGCACTTTCCTGGAGTGACATTCTTTTCCTAAGTCCCCTGAGAGAGGTGCAACTATTCATCTTAGGCATGCTTCTCAGCAGTCTGTAGTCCATTGGTTCCCTCTTGACAGCATTTATCTGTGCTCATAGTTCTAGATTCACTCATGTTTGTTAAGACGGCATTGATAAAACAGAGAAAGAGACAGTGTAAGGAATGAAGAAAGAAAAAAAGAAAAATCAGGTCTCTTGGGACATTATTTTAAATTATAGGCTGAGAACAAAAAGAGTTCTGGCACATTCACAAAAATGGTTATAAAATTATGCTGAGTTCCTACAGACCCATAAGAATGGATCAGAGACTAGGAGTCTCTATATCTATCTTGCTATCTATCTAGCTAGATATCTGGTATCTATCATTAGCTTGGTATGTATGTTTATGAAGGTAATAAAATCATGCAAAATTACATGAAATGGAAACCTGCCTTCAGAATTGTACTTTGTTTAATATAATAACCTAGTTACATCCATATTTGTGTGGTAATTTCTTGATAAAAATATCTATAGTTGATTGTATTGGAGGAGAAATTAAAAATTTGTCTCCCAGTAAAAGTGTCTGGGAAAAACTTCATATTCAGGTCATTTAGTCTGTCAAAAGTCTGGGAATTAATTTGCAAAAGTAAAAACTCAAGCTGATGATATCTTTTAGGAAGCTATCTTCTACAAGATAAAATAATCTCAAATTATCTTAAACAATAAGGAAATGCATTATTTCACCTAATGGTAAATCAAGAGGTAGGAAAGGTTTCAAGATCTATCAAGGCATAAGTTTCAATATGTCATGAAGTCTTCAAGTTTTTTTCCCACTTATCGTTGCTTCTGGCATCTTTATTGCAATGGATTTCCCTTTATGAATATTCAGTGATAGATGTAGTTCTGGCAACACATTCAGACATGGTACTTCCTACAGGAAGAAAAGAGACACCTCTTCCTGATCACCTTTTTGGAAACAAGAAACTCCTTTCTGCAGACTTCACCTGTGCCTCCTAGGTGGCCACACCCCTTACCTGCACCTCCACCCCAATCCAGTCATCACAGGGAAAGGGAGTGGGACCCTCTGAATTGGTTTAGAGCAGTCAGAATTAAATTAGGCTCACCTGATTAAGTCTGGTTTCTTGTGTGAAGCCTGGTTTTGCTGGCAAGAAGAAGAGGGGAATAGATTTTCCTTCTATGCCCAGTATGCTAGAGGGTGTTGGGGAAATTCTGTAAGCACAAACCAAGGCTCTTGGTCACTTGCCACGTGACCTTCATCTAGGAAAAAGTTATACTTGATAAACTGTTTTTGAGGGAACATAGTTCCACAAAGCTTGGGCCATTCTACCTCCAAAGGGAAAAAAAGCAAGGGAACTTTCATAACTAGGCCAGCTTGGGATTGTGGAAGCCATGCTCAGCTTGGCAAAAAGGGCACCTAAGCTCCTACCATAATTTCAGCACTTACCAGTGGGTTCATTGGCCATAGCAAGTCTCTCTCAGAATATCAGTCCCCCTTATCTGTAAAAAGTGAATAATAATACTTGCTTTGCAGAATTGTTGTGAGGATTCAGATAAAGTATATGAAAATATTTGGTAAAATGTAAAGTTTAATACTCTGTAATTGAAAGGTATGATTATCTGATGAACCAGTCAGTTTTACCACTGCATGTCCCACTTCTCCAGCCACTTAAGTCTTGTTTTCCTGCTGGTTCACCAAAGTAGCTTCCTGCTGTCTCATTACCACCTCATGTTTAACATGGCAAAGATCAAGGTTTTAATTTTTTACTAGAACACACTCTTCTCTTCTCAACTCTGTAGTCCCTGTGGGGAATATTACTCCAGTGCCAATCACACAGGCCCAAGTCTGAGCCCATTTTAGAACCTGCTCTTTCAATCTGTCCCTTCACAATCATGAGTTCATTAAGTCTCGCCACTTCTTACATTCTACATAGCATCTCTAATTTCCAGGCTTTTTTTCCCCTAAAACAAAAAACAAGTATCTAATTCAGAGTGCTGTCATTAAACACACAAGCTCTCTACAACCTTTCATCAGCTTTACTTCTTTTACTTTATGTGAAATTTCCCCAGACACAATCAAAACAGTGAGAATTCCTGCAGCATGATGTTTTTCCCTGCATACTCTACAAACTTAAGCTGGCTGTTTTGCAGCATTATAGAATGCTGTTAAATGTAGGCACCTGATGTCCTCATCAGACACTTGAGAAGCAGAGTCACTCTGCAAATCTGAGCCAGTGACATAGGGACAGGGTGGGTGGGAGAAGAACTGATACATCTTTGGAGAAGCATAGTACTTCCAGAGAAAATCAGAACATTTCTTTTATTCCTCTTGTTCCAAGCCTCCCAATAATTGGTATATGAACTCTAGGAAGGGTTGAGGTACATCTTAGACCCAGAGGCAAATTGAAAAAAAAAAAAAAAGAGAGTGGGATAATGCTTGCTTTGAGAAAATGGCAGACATAGATTAAGATGGTAGAGACATATTTGACATTCAGTTTAGATGGGGTGGAGAGCTTTGGAGATGACAAGGAGTTGGTCTAAATTCATAATGGAATGCCTTTGGTGAGCATCACAGCACTGAGGTGTGATATAGAGGCAGGGCAGCTGGAAAGTAGTAAGACATATGAGTCAAATTATGAGTTATTAGGATATCAGCAAATGTAAGGTATGGAAAGGACCATGGAGACATGATTATGGTTCAGGGAGTTACATACAAAGGGAAGGACAGTGATAAGACAGAAGACTCAGATTTCAGGAGTTGAGGGGAAGGGATGGGAAAAGGAGTGGACAAGCATGTGTTGAGCATGTAGAAAACATTAGGCACTCTTCTATGCTTTTAAAATACATCATGTAGTTAAATCACAGTAATTCTGTCAGCTAGATAACATTTTTCCAGTTGTTGCAGATGAGAAAAGTGAAGAAGATTGCTCAAAGTCACAGATCTGGCAATTGGCTGGTTCCAAACACTTGCAAACTGCTGCTAAGTCTCTCAGTTATATCATGTGATCACCTCCATAATAACCCTGTGGGGCAAGCAACATCAGCTAAAGGGATTGTAGCTCAGAGAGGCTAAGTGCTGTGCCCAAGGCCACACAGCTTGTTTTCTGTGAAGCAGAAGTTTAAATCCAGATTAGGTGGCTTTCAGGCTCATTACAATATACCAATGAAAATTTAAAAATAGCTTAAACTTAGTTCTTATGCAGGGTTTCACAGTCAAAAACATAATGTTTCTATTTATGGGTGTTAATAAAATGTTTCTAAAAGGGTAGAAACAAATCAAGGGTGTGTTTTTGTTGTTGTTGTTTCAGGTAAGAAATTGGGATGCTGTGGGACTCTGATATTAATCTTTTTGGCCTGCGTTTACTCAGTGATGCTCCCAGCAGCTGGATGACCCTCCCAGTGAGAAGCCCAGAAGATGTAGTGCCTTCAAGGTTTCAAAGCAGTTAGGAGGGAAAACTTGTTCCTTTTTAAGTGGTTTCTTTCCTTCAAGCAGCCTTAGAATTTGCCACTCTCCTCTCCCTACAGTCTTTACCTGCTGCTTTCAGTCAGTGAACAACAGTTCAGCCTTGGAATTGCCCAGGTTTTCAGAACTCCCTATGGGGACAGGACAGAAAACTGCGCAACTGTGACATATGCATTCATTCAACAAATATTTGTTGAGCCCCTACTATGTGATAGGAATGGGAGGGTGAAAAAATATGAACATGGTCTTTGTTTTACTTTGAATCTGGGGTCAAATCTCCACCTCACGAATTATCTGTGTGAGCTTGGTAAGATACTTCATTTCCAGAGTTTCCCTTTCATCCTCTGTAGAAGGTTGTTGGGGAAATTAAATAAGATAATCTACCTGAATGGTTTTTTGCATACTAAATGCTTAATCAGCCCAACACACACACACACACACACACACACACACACACACACACACGTACTCAGCACCCAGAACCATGGGTGCATAAACAATACATGGTGTAGCATGCTGAAAGGAGGGAGAGGAACATAGAGAGGAGATGTAAATGCAAATGTGTTTCTAAGTGGTCAAATAGACTTGTTTTGTTGAGTATGGACTTCCACAAAGGTATGCCTGGTTAACACAGAGGCATGCATCATATTAAATAAACAGGTTCATCAAACTAGTGATTAGTGAAGTTTGAAAATATGAAGTTACTGAGGCTCTCTTCAAGAATACTCCTCCTACATTTGACATTTCCACCTCCTATTTATCATCATTATGCAAAGCTGCTAGTGGTTGACCACCTATTTAACCGCAAGGCTTGTCATCTCTACTTACATTGAGTTCAGTTAAATAAAAAATATCTAAGAAGACTGTGCCCCCCCTCAGGGATGAAAGGATATTATTAATGCTACCAGGCAAGAACTCCTCAGTGTTTATTGATCCATAAATTGGATTATTAACATAATACTTGCTTATTAAAGATGGCTCTCAGAAGCATTTTTTTTTCTCTCCAGACCAAAAATGAAGTGGAAGGCTTACAGCATAAATCTCTTCATGTTATTTTTTTCTCTCGTCTTCTAAACTTCTTGCATCCTGCAGCATCTCCCCAGTGCGTGCTGAATCTTTTATGTTCCAGTATAGCATTAACAAAAGAAGTTCACAAGAATTTTATAGAGAAGTTTCTTTTCTATAAAAAGTGTATTTCTTAGATATTTATTCTCACTCTTCACTTACCAGAGGCAACCACACTGAAAGAAATTATGATTTAAATTTTTATATATTTTTTCTTACTTAATAGCTGGCTACCTAGGGCAAGTTCTTTAACTTTTCCTAGGCCTCGCTTTTTAGGATCTTCAGACTTTGAAACCAGCCAAATCAAAGACTGGTAAAGATGCTGAATATACAGCCCCTGTGGGCAGGCTTAATTTATTTAATAATCCAATACTGCAAAGATAGTATTTCCTAATTCATTCACTTACTCATTAGTTTATTCATTCATTTAACAAACAGGGAATCAGCTTGAACTCTGTACCCGACCACTGGTTTGTTTCTGAGTTTATATAGATGCATAATTCACTTTAAATCCTGACATCAAGAAGCTTGACTCTGGGAAGGTGGAAGGAGCCAGATTGGTTAAAAAAAAAAAAAAAAAAAAAAAAAGGAACCATAATACAATGTGATAGATGTCAAAACAGAAATGTATATAAACCATTGTGTGGGCACGAGGGGTGGAATGTTAACTTTGTCCAAGGGAAGGCTTCAATTCATGAGAAAAAGAATATAGAAACAGAGAGAAAGAACAGCACAGTCAAGGTCACTGAGAACAAAAAAGTATAGGAATATCCGGGGATGTTTAGTAGTAGGTTTGCAACAAGAGAGGAGATTGGACATGGAGTTTGGGACCAAATCGTGTTGTTTAAGGTTTTTAAGGAGTGGAGTGGAATAATTAGATCTTTGCTCTAGGAGGGTAACTCTGGAGGCTGTGTGATGAGGGAAGAGAAAGGGGTTGGAGGGGATAAGATTAATTTAAAGATACTAATGAATGATTTCAATAAACCAGGAGAAAGACTATGAAGATAAAATTAAAGCAGGAGCCATAGAAATGGAAAAGTAGAGACCTACAGACAGAAATTTTTAAGGAATAAGAGACAACATTTGTTTCTTAGGGGTGAAGGGTAAGGGCATGGGGAGTGGAAAATGACTCTCAAACTGTATTTCTAGCCCAGAATCCCAGCCTGAACACCCCGAGTTGTTGTTGTTGGAACCTATGGGGCCTGTGGAGTGAATGCACAGAGTGTGTTGATTAATGAAGAGTTAGAAGGATATTTGAAGAACATCGAAAACTTAATAGACAAAAGAGTAGAGTGAGTTACAGAGGCTGAAAAGGCATTTTCAGACAAGACAGAAAATGAAGTATATGAGCATTCATGCCTGTGTATGTGTGAGTGTGAGAAAGGGAGAGAAAGAGAGAGAGGGAGGAAAAGAAGGGAGGGAGGGGAAGTGTCTTAAGGCTGCCTTCCCATTTAGAGAAAGGAAATTAAGGCTCATAGAGATGAGTATTGCTCTAACACTAAAAATGGGAGAGAACAGGTCCTAGAAGCCACTTCCTACCATGCTTATTAGTATCTCTTAAGTTCCATCATTTTATTTTCATTTGTTTGCTTTGCTTTGTTTTTGACAAGTAAGGATCCTTTTTATTTTGGAAAAAAAAAAAGTACATTAATTCAGGTTCAGAACTAACATTCCAACTTTCTGGGGTTGAAAGAATGGAGCAGCAATGGGAGAGCTGCAGACATTGGTACATGAGTAAGGCATTTGGAAAGGGATCTTTATTCATGGCGATGAGATGCTGTGATGGTCAGTTTCCTGTGTCAACTTGACTTGGCTACCATCCTCGGTCTTTCAATTAAACACGACTATAGGCATTGTTCTGAAGGTATTTTGTAGATGTGATTGAAGTATAATCAGTTGATTTTAAGTAGGGGAGATTATCTTCGATAATCCTGGTGGCCCTGATTCCATCAGCTGAAAGACCTTAAAAACATTGCTGAGGCTTCCCTGAAGAGGAAATATTACCTGGGATTGTGGCATCAACTAGTGCCCAAGAGTTTCAGCCTGCCCTTCCCAAAAGCTTGTTCCACAGATTTCATACTTTCTCTGAATCAATTTATCATTTAATTACAATCTCATAAGCCAATTCCTTGCAGTAAATCCTATAATATTTACCTCTTACTATCTCTGCTTCTCTGATTAGACCTTGATTGATGCAGTTGTCATTGCTGACCTTATTCAGGAGAGTTTCAGTGGAGTTATAGGGCAAGTCTGAATTACAGAAGGCATGGGCCTCTCCACTTCACTTTCTTCCAAGTTCATCTTACGGGAGGAAAAGGCACAGGGAGTGGTTTCTTGAGCGGTTATTAGTTTGGGTCCAGGCAGCATCCCTAGTCAACAGGTAAAATTGAGCAAGCCCTACTAGCTAGGGAGACAGAGGCCACCTAAGTCAGTTTAGGAAGTTTTCTAAAAGTAAATTATGTTTATAAATCATCTTTGAAAAGAAAATGTATTTGTTGAGGAATGGGTGTGCTGCATACAAAAACAAGGCAGTGTCATCTACTAAGTCCTCTTAAAGGAAGACGGAGGAGTAAATTACTGGCTAATGGTTCTGTAAGAAGATAGTGATTTCTGTCATTCAGTCAATTAAGTTATACTGAGCTACTATCATATGCTAGGCACACAGCCATGCCAGGTGTGGGCCAAGGCCTGGGGACAGAAAGATGAATGAAATACTTTACAGTCTCAAAGGAGTGCTTGGCCTAATGTGAGAAAGTACACAATTAAAAGCAAGAAGTGATTACCAATGCTAGATTTGAAGTACTCTAAGGCCTTTGCTACTCAGAGTGTGGTCTGGGGAACAGCAGCACTGGCATCCCTGGAAGGATATTATGCTAAGAGAAATAAGCCAGGTATAGAAAGATAAATACTACATGATCTTACATATATGTAAAATCTAAAAAAACAAACAAACATTGAATTCATAGAAGCAGAGAGTAGAATGGTAATTAACAGGGTTGGGGAGAGCAGGGGGAAAGGGGGTTTGGATATTAAGGAGATGTTGGTCAAAGGATACAAAATTTCAGTTAGGAGAGCTATTGTACAACCTGGTAGCTATAGTTAGTACCAACGTATCCTATATGGCCTGCTCTTTGTATCCACGGGTTCAACCAATCATAGATTGAAAATATTTAGAAAAAATTTCATTTGTACCGAGTATGTACAGACATTTTCCTCATCATTATTCCCTAAGCAATACAGTATAACAATTATTTAGATAACATTGACATTTTATTAGTAATTAAATATTATAAGCAATCTAGAGGTGTTTTAAAGTATACTGGAGAATGCACATAGGCTACATGCAAACACTACACCATTTTATATCAGATACTTGAACATCCATGGATTTTGGCATCTAACAGAGGTCCTGTAACCAATAACCCATGGATACTGGAGGACAACTGTACCTGAAAATTGTGAAAAGAATAGATTTTAAATGCTCTCACAACAAAAAAAGTGATAAGTATGTGAGGTAACAGATATGCTAATTGGCCTGATTTAGTCATTCCATAGTGTGTACAGATATTAAAACATCATGTCACATACCATGAATATATACAAGTTTTATCAATTAAACAATAACAACAATAACATCAATAACAAACCCCACAGGATATAAGACTGCACTTACATATACAAACCAGAACCTACTTTTATTTATTTATCTCCTTAAATACATTTTATTCTTTAGAACATTTCACAGTAAAATTGAGCAGAATGTGCAGATTTCCTATCTACTCCCATCCCCACACATGCATAACCTCTCACATTATCAACCCTTGCACCAGATTGGTCCATTTGTTGCAATCTGTGAACCTAAACTGACACATCATAATCACTCGAAGTCTACAGATTGCGTGAGTGTTGTACCTTCTATGGGTTTGGACAAATGTATAATGACATGTTTCTACCATTATAGTATCACACAGCACAGTTTCACTGCCCTAAACATCTTCCATTTTCCACCTCTTTATTCCTCCCTTCCCCCAACTCCTGGCAGCCACTTATCATTTTACTGTTTCTAGAACTTTGCCTTTTCCAGAATGTCATTTACTGTAGCTGGAATCATACTGTATGCAGCCTTTTCATATTGGCTTATTTTACTTAATAATGTGCATTTAAGTTTCCTCACATATCCTTTTATGGCTTAAGAGCTCATTTCTCTTAGTACTGAATATTCCATTGTCCACATGTGTCATAATGTATTTATCCATTCACCTACTGAAGAACATCTTGGCAGATGCATTTTAATATGATTTCCAGATTATCTATGTGCATATTAAGTTTGAGAAGTGTTACTCAGCTTTGGGCTGGGTTGTCAGAAAAGGCCTAGGTTAATCCTCGTATGTTTATTTTTTTAAGAGCCCCTGCTTTTTGTAAAAGTACGTTTGGTATTTCCTAGATGACTACCTATGTGACTTTATTAAATGTTGTCTTCTGCTGGAGGAGGCAGTGACCACTTATTAGCAGTGTCAAGTTTTCTGATCACTGAGTGATGCCTTTGATATGAAGTGGGTTGTTTAACCACAAGCTGATACAAATCTCTTCCCTGAGATTTGAGCCCTATTTCCCAAATGTGAACTGAACAGATGCTGGAGAGGCAAAGATATGATGGCCCCTGTTCTCAAAAGGTAGTTTCCTCACAAGGATTTGTGTTTAGTTACCCTTTTGTATAAGCAAGGATGTCTGGTCTCTTCCATGATGAATAAATAATTACGAATCCTTCACCACACCTGTAGTATATAGTTAGGGTGAACATACATCCTGGTGTGCCCAGGACAGTCTCAGTTCATTCTTATTGTCTCCAAGTAATTATTAATTATACTCACTATCATTCTCCAAAGCATCCCACTTGAAAAGTACATTTTATGGTCACCCTACTTATAACCAAATGGTGTTCCCCGATGTACACAACAGTTTCTATTAGAGGATATTTTGAAGCTGACTGAGAGAAGGTAAAGGAGCAAGGCTATTCAACAATGTGGTTGTCACTAGAACAATTGGGATCAGAGAATAGAAACAAAATAATGCCTAATTCTAACGGAAAAGAGAAACAGAAATAATCTCTAATAAAGCATGTATTTCAATATGTATATTATCATGTATGATATCACGAGTCAAAGGCTGCTGACCTTTGTAGAATCTGTGTAAACGGAATAGCTACAAACACAGAATGATAGATGTATGCTATTGGTGACTTAAAACCCACGAATTGTATTTCTTCTTGATGTTGTGAATTTCTGAAATTATGACTAATTCTTGGTAAAAATTGGAACAAACCTAAATCAATTTTTCTTTGAATTACAGAGTACTTGTATTCCTAGAAAATCTCTGTGTATTAAAACCACACAGAGCTGCTCTGTGCTTATGTGTACAACAGATTTTCATCAAAAACAGATTATTCACTTACAGGAGTCTCCTTTAGGACATTTGATAGCTGCACAGGACATGGTATAATTCTTCATGATGTCTCATGAAATGCGAGATTTTTAGCTTCCTTGGCCCCACTTACTCATCGCCAGTTGGACTTCTGATCATTTTGACAGGCAAAACCCTCGCCTCTCTTGTTTCTTTGGGGCACTTACTCTATCGTCTTTTTTGTTTTTTTTTTTTTTAAAGATAATTTCAACCTCTCCATTTGTTGACTCTGCCTTGGCATCTAGCTACCATCTCTCTCTCTCCTTTTCTTATCATTTAACCATCAAGTTCATAAATAGAATGAGTTATATTCTAATTGTAGCTTCACATTTACCTCTCACTGTATGACGTTCAGACTTCTTGCTGCCACATCAACACAACTGCTTTGTCAAAGGCTTCAATGCACTGTCCCCTCCAGCCCCTAACTCCTCACTTGGAAGCCTTACTTGACTTCTCCATGGCATTTGATACCGGGAGCTGGCTCTTCAAGTAGTTAGTTACTCCACCGCAGTCTCCTTTACCTATTTCATCCTCTGGGTGTGCTTTAAATCTTTGGTTTAATTGTCTGTTTTTGTCCACATGCTGATGATTCCTGGAACTCTATTTCCAGCTCAGATGTCTCTCCTGAGTTCCTGACTTGCATTCAATTGCTTACTAGTTATTGCCATCTGGATCTCCCAATAATAATTAAAAATCAACATGTCCACATTTTTACTTACTACCATTCTTATATTTCTCTCATATTCATTATCTTTCTTGTATCACACACACCACCTACTCAGCCATTCACAGCAGAAACTAAAGCCATCTGGTCTTTCCCCTTTGCCACCCACGCTCTACCCTCCCTTGCCTCTCAATATTAAACATGCATTCTTTATTTCTTCACCAGCCATTTCCACTGTTATTGATTTTCTTCAGCCATTTTCATCTCTCACTGGAGCTATTGCAATACACTCCTGAAAAAGAGGAGTAGTCTAGAATCAAGAAAACAAATTTGAGAAGATAAATAATTTAAGGCAGAATATAAATTATAAGTTGAATCTGAATTTTTTAACTGTTAATCTCACTCTCTCTAAAACTGTCAAGTTTTGATTTAAAATATTTACTTTGCTTTTTCTATTCATTTACTCTTAACAACTTTATGAAACTTCTGGGCCTTTTCAGTTTAACCTGTGGTTCAACACACTCAAGACTTCTCTTATAGCTAAGGGTCCAGAACTGCCCCTTGCATTGTAAAAAGGTCTTAGATTGTCTTTTCTGGATCTCTGATTAGCTTTTGGGTTTTTGTAAAATTTAATTATTTATTTATTTTGGTAATCACAAATAGATACTAAAAGAGAAAGATTATGGGCAGGTATATTTTTCCAAAGGGGTTTTCTAATGACTGTCTTTCCTCTAATTAGGAATTTCTTTTTCTGACTCCTTTATGGCTTAGCTCTTTGTTCTTAGACCATTTTCCCCAGTGAATGCAATGCAAAGTTTCCTCATTTAACAAAAATTTCAGAAGCACTTCAGTAACTTAAAAATATAATATCTAAGATGGATTGTTCTCTTGTCAGAGAATAGTATCCATTTTCAAGGAATGGTATGACATGATAGATAAGAAGACAGATTTTATCATGTTGACTGCATTCAAATCTTGGTCCTGATACTTGTATATATTTACTTGAGCAATTACTTTTCTCCCTCTGAGCTTCTATTTTCTTATTTGTAAAGTAGCATAATGGTAGGTTCTATCTTGTAGGGTGTTTATTGGGATTAAATTAGTTTATTTGGTTAAGTATAGTGCTTGGCACAAAACAAGTTGCACTAAAAAGCTGCATATATAATGAAACAGTAGAAACAAAGTTTTCTTTTTTTTCTTTATTGACACAGGGTCCTTCTCTGTCACCCAGGCTGGAGTGCAGTGGTATGATCATGGCTCACTGAAACCTTGACCTCCTGGGCTCAAGCCATTCTCTCACCTCAGCCCCCTGAGTAGCTGGGAATACAGCCACATGCCGCCATGCCAAGCTAAATTTTTTTTTACTATTTTTAGAGATGGGGTTTCACCATGTTACCCTGGCTGATCTCGAATTTCTAGGCTCAAGCGATCTTCCTACCTCACTTCAGCCTCCCAAAATGTTGGGATGACAGGCATGAGTCACCATGCCCGGCCTAGAAACAAAGTTTTCAAATACGGATATAAAATAATGTATATGTGACTATGGAATAAATTCATAATTCTGTCAAGAAGTCCACATAGTTTAATTTTCCTACTTAGTAATGTTGGCTTACATTTCAATTTACCACCTGCTCACTGATTGTTGTCAGATGAAAAGTAATGCTGCAACACTTCTTATTTACAGACACTTTCCCAGGCATCCCCATGGTTCCTTGTCCCTTGCTTCCTTCAGGTCTCTGCTCCAGTGGCATCTTAGCACAGAGACTTTTCCTCCATTTCTCCTGTACACATTCCTGGTTTATTTTTCTTATCACTGTACCATCCCCTCTCACAACATATACATTTAATGTCTGGCATTCGCAACTAAAACATTTATTCCACTAGACAGTGTCTCTTGTGTTCACTGCTGTATCCCTGGGCCTAAAACAGTGCCTTACACATAGAAATGATCCACTAAATATTTGTTGAATTAACTTTATCTAATTTTATCCTAGCAAAGCTCAGTAAGTTCTGGAGGGCAAATGCCATTTCCCTGTTTTTACATAAGTGGGTAAAAACCAATCTGACAAAGGGCTAATATCCAGAATCTACAAAGAACTTAAGCAAATTTACAAGAAAGAAACAACCCCTTCAAAAAGTGGGAGAAGTATATGAACAGACACTTCTCAAAAGAAGACATTTATGCAGCCAGCACATTTATGGAAAAATGCTCATCATCACTGGTCATTAGAGAAATACAAATCAAAATCACAATGAGATACCATCTCACACCAGTTAGAATGGTGATCATTAAAGACAACAGATGCTGGAGAAGATGTTGAGAAGTAGGAACACTTGTACACTGTTGGTGGGGGTGTCAATTAGTTCAACCATTGTGGAAGACAGTGTGTTGATTCCTCAAGGATCTAGAACTAGAAATTCCATTGGACCCAGCAGTCCCATTACTGGGCATATACCCAAAGGATTATGAATCATTTTGCTATAAAGAAACATGTACAAGAATGTTTATTGCAGCACTGTTCACAATAGCAAAGTCTTGGAACCAACCCAAATGCCCATCAACAATAGACTGGGTAAAGAAAATGTGGCACATTTATACCATGGAATACTATACAGCCATATAAAGGGTGAGTTCATGTCCTTTGCAGGGACATGGATGAAATTGGAAACCATCATTCTCGGGAAAGTAACACAAAAAGAGAAAACCAAACACCGCGTGTTCTCACTTGTAAGTGGAGTTGAATGATGAGAACACATGGACACAGGGAGGGGAACATCACACACCGGGGCCTGTCGGGAGTTGGGAGCTTGGGGAGGGATAGCACTGGGAGAAATACCTAATGTAAATGATGAGTTGATGGGTGCAGCAAACCAACATGGCACATGTACACCTATGTAACAAACCTGCACGTTGTACACATGTACCCCGGAACTTAAAGTATATTTTTTTTTAAAAAAAGCAATTTTGTTTGTTTGTTTGTTTTTTGAGACTGAGTTTCACTCTTGTTGCCCAGGCTGTAGTGCAGTGGTGCGATCTCAGCTCACTGAAACCTCTGTCTCCTGGGTTCAAGCGATTCTCCTGCCTCAGCCTCCCTAGTAGCTGAGATTACAGGCATATGCCACCATGCCCGACTAATTTTGTATTTTTTTTTTTTTTTTTTTTTTTAGAGATTAGGTTTCTCCATGTTTGTCAGGCTGGTCTCAAACTCCTGACCTCGGGTGATCCGCCTGCCTTGGCCTCCCAGACTGCTGGGATTACAGGCATGAGCCACCGCACCTGGCTGAGCAATGGGTTTTAACTTGTGGTTCGTAGATAAAATAAAAGTAGTCCTTGAACTTACATCAGGAAAAAATTACCCCTCATTTTTGCTAACCCCCAACTGAAATTTAGCATTTACTTATTTAATGAACATCAGCAATCAATAGCAACAATATTATAGGTACCTATAATTTTGTCATCAATAGATATGATATATTTTTATATCACATTACAGTTGCAGACATCTCAAAATATTGTTTACCTTCATTACAGTTCAAAATTATGGTATTTATGGGACCCATATCTTGATAATGATATTTAATAGAATAATAAACACATTTATTACTACATTAGAAAAAAATAATAATTGGATTCCTCAACATTCTGTATTATTTTATGCAATTAAAAACCTCATTCTGAGGAATCATCCATAACTTTCACCAGATTGACAAACAGCTCCACAGCACACAGAATAAACTAAGAAACCTTAGAGTTCTCAGAGTTCAGGAAGATGAGATGATTTGTCCAAGTTCACATAACTGGTAAGTGGCAGTGGTAGAACCAGAACCCAAGTCAGGCCTCCTTATATAGCCTTGTTGCTCTTCATGGCCAAATTTAAGGAAGAAGGAGATACACACACATGCGCACCCCCCACACACACACACGATAGTAGAAATGGTGTTTCCCATAGTTGTGTAGCATGATGGCCTTGACCAATACCCATGTTTATCTTTTTTTTCCCACATACCTGCTGCATAAATCTCAAAATACCCATCCACACAGACAGAATAATAACTACTCCACAACTACCCCCATCACACTAGTATGTGAGTCAGTAAGCATTGCTCACTCTAGCCACATGGGTTGAGTCATGACAGAATGTGAGGATTAAAAAACTATCACACTTGGTGAAAGCATCTCTCTCTCTGGATGAAAGTTATAGCTCTTGGTTGCAATTTCTTAACTGTTTGGGTCACTGAAGATTTCATGGTCCATGCTCTTGTTGATGTCCTGTTCAAATTTCCTGTGTGTAATTAATTTCTGTTCATCTCTGTTCCTGCAGTTGTTTCACTTAGATACATTCTTAATTTAGGCTTCTAAATTGTTTTATGACATTTATTTGCATAGTTAAACAGTTGGCATGCTTCAGTGTAGATTTCTATTTTAGCATGTAGCCAGTTTTGAAAATATGAATTCTTATTTGCTACAACTCTTGTAGGAAACGACAACAGTTGAGTCTATAATAATATTAGACTCAACCAATATAAATATTATATAGAATAGTATATAATAATATACTCAACTGTTGTAGGAAATGCAAATGAGTTCATATTTTCTAAAAGTACTATACATGTAGAAAAGCAAATTAATAACGAGGGGACAGTTACAAAATTTTGAGTAAACATATGTATACTCACATATGTGTATATATTTATTTCTGAATAGTAAATGATAGAACTGAGACTTGGACCTGAACTTTTCAATCCCAAGATATCATACCTGCATCACCCTCCAACACACATAATGATGGCATAAGCACTAAGCCATATACAAATAGATGTGTGTGTGAGAAGGTGGGGAAGAACAAGCTTGCAAATCAGAAAATAATTTAAAAGATTATCTTAATTATAACTATGAATGCATATTTTCCCCTAATAGTAATCATTCACTTATTCCTTGAAGAACATTTCAGCATAGAAGGGCTAGACCCTTTGGTAGACAAATGACTAGCAAATCTGCCAGTGACTTCTGTCTGTAATCACAACAGTCTGATTTTAAAAGGGAAAACTCTTTCAATATATAGCTAACAAGAAATTAAAAAAAGCTAAAGGAGCGAGTTGGACATCTGGCCAGGCAAGAACAGGTACCATTCCTGGCATATAGTACAAAGGGTGTCTTGAGAGGATGAGTCTTCTAATGACTTGGCATAAATGAAATTCCTTGACCTATTTGCAGCTTTTTTCTTGCACAACCTCAGCATGTGTTTGTGCATTCCTGGTGTTAAAGTCAGCCTTTCCTTCTAGGGTACCGCCCTTTTCCTACCTTACAGACTAATATAGCTCACTAAAGGGCACCAAAATGGTTGTTTGGCTGCAACTATAGCTTTTACACACTAGATATTTCTCCCTTTGTACCTCTTAACTGCCATTCTTTCCACACGTCATTTCTTCAGCCGAGTGTAATTACTGTAGCTCTTTACATATTGCTCTTCCCTCCTCCTCCAGCCTCCTGCCCTGGGGGTGCTTTTAGTCAAAGAAACTGAAACTAGGATAGGGAATCATTCTCTACATGTTTTGATATCATTTTCATTCATTCCAGCCATCCCCACTCCCAGGTTAGAGGGCGGACTCAGCCATCCCTATCTATCTGTCAGCACATTCTCATGGAGTGTTCTTCATGTGTAAGGTATGGTGACACCTCAGATTCCCTCAGGTCTCTGTCCTCAGGGCACTTACAATTTAGGTAGATAGCACACATGTCCACAAAAAGTTAGCTAGCAAGATCATTTCAAATAAATATGAAAAGAGTGGTGGCGGCTGGAAGTGGTGGTTCACACCTGTAATCCCATCACTTTGGAGGCCGAGGCGGGTGGGTCTCTTGAGGTGAGGAGTTCGAGACCAGCCTGGCCAACATGGTGAAACCTTGTCTCTACTAAACAAAAATCAGCCGGGCATGGTGGCGGGCGCCTGTAATCCCAACTACTGGGGAGGCCAAGGGAGGAGAATTGCTTAAACTCGAGAGGTGGAGGCTGCAACAAGCCAAGAAGATTGTGCCACTCTGCTCATACCTGAGCAACAGTGAGACTCCGTCTCAAAAAAAAAAAAAAAAAAAAAAAAATTGCGCCAACAATAGATGCACATGAGTTGAAAGGATCACTATGAGTTGGAGTTAATTGGGAAGTAGTCATGAAAAAGTTGAAACTATTTGCAGCTAGAAATTCTAGGTCTACATAGGATAGAATAACCTTACCAGTATTAAAAGACGCTAAACATATCTAATAATAACACAAATACAGAGACAGTGTTTATAAGGTATTAAAGATGTCACTAAACATTAAAAAAATGAATATCATCAGCTATTGAAGAACCCTTTTATTTGGGAAGAGGAAGGTTATGCTTGTTTAGAACTGGACTAACTTTGTCTCAGACGCCTTTCCTTGGCTGGAACCTGCCGCTTCAGGATACACTCTGTTGTTCTGTACTCAGGAACTTTTACCCTATACATACAGTCAGCTTCAAAGACGAGAAAGATGTAAACTAAGACTGTTAAAAATAGTCTGCAGAAGAACGTCTTCTCTGTCTAATGCCTTAGGTTAGCTGAGTTTGCCTTTTTTTCTTATAAGGAAAGGAGAAGCAAAGAAAGAGAGAAAAGGAGAAAAAAAATGAACTTTTAAGTAGGTGGTGAGAAAAGCCACACCGATAAAAATTTTAAACAATACTGCATGGCCTCTGACGGAGTGGGCTCCTTGAATACCCAGTGAGGCATGTTTACCAGAAGAAGAAAGATTGAGTTGGCTGGCGCCTCTTAAATGTGCATACTCAAGAGTTCGGAACACACATATGCTTTTGTGTGTGTTTTCTCACAGGACACTTTCAGCCGCCAATCTTTTTCTAATCTCACTTGTCTTTTCAAATTGAGGAAGGTATGGGATTTCTGTAGAGGACATAGATATGTAAAGGTCCATTAGGAAGTTATCTGATATTTAAATGCAAAAAAATGCAATTAAAGTCCTACTACCCTTTTTATAGTTTGTTTTCTTTATTTGAAGCAGTCAGGAATTAAAAACAACTGAAACCATTTCTTAAAACCTTTCAAGAAGTTCATTTTTGGATTAAGCCCAAACATACAGTCAGTAAGCCAAAAATGGACTATTTTCACAAAGAGTTGAGTGATGGAAAGCAGAAGCTGTCATGGAAAGTGTTACGTGAATATTCTCATTAAGTTTTAAAAAAAAGCTGGCTCTGGGCTGGAAGTAGTCATTTCTTTACCTTTTAAAAACTCTAGCAAATTATTTCCCTTTGGAGGATGATCATTTGAGCTAATTTGCCTGCATTCCAAATATTATGGGCCTTGTGACACTACACTTTTTTTTCTTTTGACAAGTTCCTCCCTTGGTCTGTGGGCAGATTCTGGGCATGTCTCAACAAAAAGTCAGGGCTGTTCAAACTCTGAATGTAGTGACTGTCTCATTGATTTTGATTGACAGGTTTTTGTACCGCATAATTTACTTAGTAATGTAAATTGTGAATATAGTTCATATATGCTTCCTTTAGCTCCCACTAAAATATTATTGTAAGATATATTTTAACATGGACTATCCACAAATTATTTCAACAATTGTTGAAATCTACGAAGCAGAGGTTCTCAAAGTGTAGATTCTCAGCTAGCAGCTGCAGCCTCATCTGGGAACTTGTTAGCAATGCAAATTTTCAGTCCCCATCCCAGGTTTACCTAATCGGAAGCTCTGAGAGTGGTGTCCAGCAATTCGTGATTTAACAAGCTATCCGGGTGACTTGGATGAGCTAAACTTTGGACACCAATGCTATAGAGTGTGAGAGTTGCAGATACAATGGATCAAAAGTAGAAATATTTGCTACTCTAAAAAGAAGCCCAAAAATCTTAATTTTTTTTATTCTTCAAATCTGTTAGAACAGAATTTTATAACATGCCGTCCTATAACATGATGGACTTAACCTTTGTTCATGCATTCAACATAATCTAAGTAGTTGTAGATTTCTTAATGCTCCTCATCTGAAATATTTAATATAGGGATGACTCTGATATACCATATATTAGTAATTTTCCAGATGATAATTTTGGATGCAATGAAATCCAGAGAAAAATTTAGCTCTGCCCATAAAACTCTAAGAAGATCCCTGTTAACTTTAGCATTTGAGAAATATTCCTAAAGTGAAGATTAATAGTAATATCACAATGATTGAAAATTACAGGATTATTTCACACTTGAAAATAGTCTTCATTCTGTCATTCACAATTCTCTTCACATAACTTAGAAAAAAGTATCTGAGAAATACTATCAGATAATATTTGTATTCTGACTACAATAAATATATATAAAGCCCTTATAATCGTTATTGACAAATGTCATTTTATTATGCTGAAACTCAAATTCTCTTGGCAAACTTCCTTTGATCTCTGTTGCCAAGAGGAAGATAAAGGCAAGCTGCATTGCACAGTGGAAAGTTTTGGCTAAAGAGATGGGTAATATAATCTCCAAACCGGGTTCTGCCACTGACAATGTGTAAATGTGAACAAGGCACTTAGCTGCTCTGGGCCTCTGTTGTCTCATTTATAAAATGAACAGGTTAGATTATATCTCCAAATCCTACTTCAATTAGCTATTATAGTATAACAAACAATCATAAACTTAATGGCTTAAAGCAATAATAATTTATTATTTCTACAAGTAATGTGGGTGGTTCTGCACCTTGGGTTAGGCTTGGGCAATGTCAGCAGGACTAACTGTAGTAAGATAGCAGGGTGGCTGGAAGCTGACCAGTCTTGGATAGGCTCCATGTGGTCTCCCATCCTCCATAGCCTGGGCTTGTTCTCATGCTCATGGCAGGGTTCCAAGAGAACAAGTAGAAGCATGCAGTCTCTGAAAGCGAAACAGATACAACAATATGGCTGCCACATTCTGTTGGCCAAAGCAAGTCACAAGCCAGACAGATTAAAAAGGTGGGGAAACAAGACTCCACCTTTGATGGGAGGCACTGCAAAGTCACATTGCAAGAGGTATAACTACAGGAAGAATTGGGCTGCTTTGGCAATCAATCAACCCTTCTAGCTTTAAAATACTGCGAAATAGCAGGAAATATGTTCAATATAATTTCACCGAATGCTCACTATGGAGCGTTTCAGGTATACAGGGATGTTTAGGAAAATTGAAGAAGCAGAAAGGATATAATATATTTGTGAAAATAGAATGCTCACTATGGTGTGTTTCAGGTATACAGAGATATTTAGGGAAATGGAAGATGCAGAAAAGATATAACGTATTTGTGAAAATTGAAGTAAGCATGTTTTAAGCAAGGCTTCTCTTTAATTATTGTCTGAGTTTCACATAAAGTCTGCTTCATCAACTGGATAAATATTTGACTGCTGTTCAGTAAATTGCATTAGTTTACTTTAACTGTATGCTCAGCCTTATTCAGGCATCCTACATTAGGCAATGTAGTGTGTAATGCATCTCTGCAGGTGACCAGAGCTATTCTCTGTATGAGGTAAATTAAAACTCATATTTTAAAAATTAAACATTCTTGCACTTCATGATTTCAATATTTAATTATAACCTGTGTCAAGGCCTAATCTCTGACTGAGTCGGGCATGAAATTAATCAAAAAAAGAGGCAAAAGCTTAGCAATTCTTCTACACGGTAAAAATAATGTGGTTTCTTTAGTCACACAGTGATGTTCATGATGTTCCTATCCATTTTATGAGGAAGACTCTGATATCCAGTAAGTTAGTAGGTATATGATGACAGTGACCCGTTCAGAAAAATCACTAAAAGAATATTTATCAATTTTAGTAGGAAACAAAACCTCTTTCTTAAAAAAAGATTCAATGATCAATTATTGACATTATTGAAAGAGCTAATAGGATATAAAGTTAATGTATTGATATCTTGTGTGGAACAAAAATAAAATACATCCAATAATATATTCGTTATAATTGTCACGTTTGTTCCCATTTATACCTCATATCAGTTTTTCAAAAACTGCTTGTATGAAAGAATTAACACATTTTTCCTACGAAGATATGCTTACAAAAATAATAAAACACATTGTTGCAAGTTTTATTCCTACGAGAATTTGCATAGATTATAGGATTATGTTGATCACAAGAGGAAAGTATCACATCAGAGAAAGGAAATAAATGTATCAAAGTTAGTTAGTAGAATTAGATAGCAGTAAGCCAGTGATTTCACAGCAACGTGTACAGGTTACCAAGTCATTGTGATGAAATAGGCAAGTTAAGGGAAATGATCACATTATTTTCCTCATCACAAGAGCAAGGTAAACTAAAATACTATTAAAGTTTGACAGCATGGAGCAGAAAAGTTAATTGAATTTTGTTGGTTTAATTGTTCCCATGGTTAAATGAGCTGATTACTTATGCCATGAAAATGAAAAAGTCACAGGTAAATTAAATAAATAGTAAGCAGACCTGAAGGAATACGTGTCTTCATTTGGTCTACCTTGAGGAAGTCTGGGATCAGTTTATGGAACAGGCAGAAAAAATGAACATGAAGGGATGGGCCGGGCGTGGTGGCTCAAGCCTGTAATCCCAGCACTGTGGGAGGCCGAGACGGGCGGATCACGAGGTTAGGAGATTGAGACCATCCTGGCTAATACGGTGAAACCCTGTCTCTACTTAAAAATACAAAAACCTAGCTGGGCGACGAGGCGGGCGCTGTAGTCCCAGCTACTCGGGAGGCTGAGGCAGGAGAATGGCGTAAACCCGGGAGGCGGAGCTTGCCGTGAGCTGAGATCCAGCCACTGCACTCCAGCCGGGGTGGCAGAGCAAGACTCCGTCTCAAAAAAAACAAAACAAAACAAAACAAAAAAAAGGGATGAACTTATATCTAAACAGGTTGTTCTGACCCTGTGTGCTCTGGAGTACCTTGCATTTTGTAGTTCTAATGCTTCTCCCACTAGTTTTTATTGTAGTGTTCTGAAGCATTGGCTCTACTTGTAACACAAATAAATAGATAAAAATAATAAAGCTATATTAGTCCGTTCTCACACTGCTATAAAAATACTACCTGAAACTGTGTAATTTATAAAGGAAAGAGGTTTAACTGACTCGCAGTTATGCATGACTAGGGAGGTGTCAGGAAACTTACAATCATGGTGGAAGGCAAAGGAGAAGCAAGCACCTCCTTCACAAGGTGGCAGGAGAGAGAGGGCAGGGGAAATCGTCACTTTTAAACCATCAGATCTTGTGAGAACTCCCTCACTACCACAAGAACAGAATAGTGAAAACCATCCCCACGATCCAATCACCTCCCACCACGTCCCTCCCTTGACATGTGGGGACTACAATTCAAGATGAAATTTGGGTGGAGACACAGAGCCAAACCATATCAAAAGCCTAACATACATAACTAGACTAAAAATGAAATAAAGTTCTTCAAGGTTTGGAAAGAGATTACAAGCACAAAGCAATGAATAAAGCTGACACCACAGGCCTGCTGGTTTAGAAGTGGGCAGTGGCAGCCTGAAAGTACATGGATTAAAAGTCCATAAGAGATGAGGTCTTAAGCCAGGCTTTCCGTTGGCTAAGGTGAGGCTCTTCTGCATTTGAAAGGAGCTCGGGAAAGTTGTTGCCAATATCTTCCTGGGGCTTCACCTTACGGAATGTCACACATGCAGGGTTGAAAGAGGAGGGGCCGTGGGGTGAAACATTCCTATAGGCTCATGTCTAGAAAATGAACTCAGTTGTTTCATAGCTTGCTGGCTGGATCTGTTATAGTTACTGCTTCTTAACAAGGCAATAGTCACAAATTTCCACTGTAAACCCAATTGTGAACTGAGGATAAGGTGATAAAAGACTAGGAGAAATTACAAAATTTCTATGCTGGACAGGGTGAAGAAAGATGGCAATAGAAAGTGAAAGAGAGAGAGAGAGAGAGAGAGAGAGAGAGAGAAAATCAAACTAAATCGAACCATTTTTTCCCATTCAAATCAACCTGCAAAATAAAATTACAAAACACACAAAGAAAGTTACACTAAAAAAGACAGTAAAAAAAACTTGGCCAGGTTTGGTGGCTCACGCCTGTAATCCCAGCACTTTGGGAGGCCGAGGTGGGTGGATCACCTGAGGTCAGGAGTTCAAGACCAGCCTGGTCAACATGGTAAACCCTGTCTCTACTAAAAATACAAAAAATTAGCTGGGCATGGTGGAGGGCACCTGTAATCCCAGCTACTCGGGAGGCTGAAGCAGGAGAATCACTTGAACCTGGGAGGCAGAGGTTGCAGTGAGCCGAGATCGTGCCATTGCACTCCAGCCTGGGAAACAAGAGTGAAACTCCATCTAAAAAAAAAAAAGTGAAGCACAAATTTACTTCATATGGAGAGAATATAATGAAAAATCTCACAAAGTCTTTTTAAGTTGATTATATAGGCAGTGGCCAAAGAAACAAAGGAAGGTTTAATACTATATAAACAGTGGAAGAAATTAAGAAAAGGAAACAAATAGAAATGAAACAGAAACATATACTTACGAGAAAAATAAATCTTGGAAATAAAAAAATGCAACTATTGAAATAAAAAGTAAATGAATAGGGTAAACTGTAGGCTGGATACAATCAAGAGGGAATTGATAAATTGAAATGCATTAATAATAAATTCACGACCAAACAAAACAGAGAGAAAAATAACATGAAATCTCACTTCAGAGCCACGGAGAATAGAAAAAAAAAAAAGGTATGATAGGCAATTCAGAAGAAAAGAATGAAAAGACCAATAGTTAAATCATATTTGAAGATAGATAAAAAAATTTCAGATATGGAAAAAAACTGAAACCTGAGATCAAAATGTCACTTCACATGTTAAACAGAAGAAGAAACAAGAAAAAACAAAACACATCTATACCTAGACATGTTGTGGTTAAACAACATAATACCAAAAATAAAGAGAAAACCTTTAATGTGATAAGAAAAAAAAAAAGATGATTTACAAAATATAACAATTAAACTGACAGCAACAATGGCAAAAATAGGACCAGAAACAGCAAAATAGTATTTTCAAGATAGTGGTTAATTATAATTTTATACACAACTCAATTATTATTTAAAACTGAGGGATAAATAACATTATTTTCTGTTTTTAAATAGTTTACCTCCACACACATTCTCCAAATGAGCTGCTAAAAATAAACTCATAGGAAAAATATTACATACAAAAAACAACAATGAAGTGGACCGTAGACCTGATGTAAAATGCAAAACTGTAACAATCCGAGAAATAACACAGGAGAAAATCCAGGTGACCTTGAGCTTTGTGATAAGTTTTTAGATACAACACCAAAGGCATGGTCCATAAAAAAAAATTGACAAGTTGGACATCATTATAATGAGAAACTTCTCCTTGGAAACAGACCCTGTCAAGGGAATGAGACGGCAAGCCACAAACTCAGAGAAAATATTAGCAAAAGACATATCTAATAAAGGATTGTTATGCAAAATGTGAAAAGAATTCTTGAAGTTCAACATTAAGAAAATGAGCAAATCAATAAAAGATGAGCAAAAGGTCTGAAAAGAAACCTCACCAAAGAAGATATATAGATGACAAACAAGTACATGAAAATATGCTCTATGTCATATGTCACCAGGGAAATGTAAATTAAGTATACATATTAGAATGGCCAAAATCCAAAATGCTGTCAACACTCAATGCTAGAATATGGAGCAACAGGAGCTCCCCTTCATTGCTGGTGGGAATGCAAAATGGTACAGCCAATTTGTAGTACATTTTGATAGCTTGTTATGAAACTAAACATACTCTTACCCTAGGATCCAGCAATCATACTTTTTTGGAATTTACTCAAATAAATTGAAAACTATGTCTGTATGGGAACTTGGACACAGATGTTTAAAGAAGCCTTATCATAATTACCAAAACTCATAAGCAACCAAGACGTCCTCCCAAAGGTGAATGAATAAATAAACTGTTACACCCAGGAAATAGAGTATTATTCAGCACTAAAAAGAAATGAGTTATCAAGCCATGGAAAAAAAAGAAGGAAACTTCAATGCGTATTATGAAGGGATTGTAGCCAATCTGAAAGGTTACATACAGTATGGTTCCAGTTATATGACATTCCACTAAAGGCAAAACTATGGAGACAGTAAAAAAGATTAGTGGTTTTCAGGGTTTAGAGGAAGGAAAGGATAAATAGAGCACGGAGAATTTTTGGAGCAGTGTAACTATTCTGTACGATACTATAATGTCATACATTTGTCAAAACTATAGAATGTATAACACCAAGAGTAAATCCTAATGTAAACTGTGAATTTTGGGTGATAATGATGTGTCAATTTAGGTTCACAGATTGTAATAAATTTATCATTTTGCTGTGGGAAGTTGATAATGGGGGAGGCTGCAAGTGTGGGGGCAGAAAGTACACATGAACTCTACACTTTCTGCTCAACTTTACTATGCACATAAAATTGCTCTAAAAACCAAAGTCTATTAATAAAGTATAAACATTGCAAAAATAGGTAACGACATTTAATTAACTTGTGGCTATTAAAATAATCACCAATTTTTACATTAAAAATGATAAAAATAAATACAAATGTACACTGCAAAAACAAACAGAAAGTGTTTATTGCACTGTTAATGGAAGCCAAATTTCTTGTTATGTTCAGGAAGAGGGCTGAAATTCTGAAGAACGTTAAGAAGTTTTAGGAAAATTCAGAGTTAAGCATGTTTTAGTACTTAAGCATTTTTGTTTAAATTTTATAGATATCTCCTTAAATGTGATACATTTCTTCTAAATCAGTACGGGAAAAAAATGAAAAACTCTATCAGTACAACATCAAAGAAGAAAAGCAAAAGCAAAGAAAAATAATGATTGCTAGAAAACACAAAATAAATTGATAAAAAAGTGCCAAATATATGTTATCATACTATACATAAATGTATTGAACTTACATAATATAATACAGAGAATATCATATTAAATGCAGAGACTATACAGACTTGTTTAGAACAAAGTGAGAGAAAAGGGATAGGGAAGAAAAAAGGTATATTAGTCAAATACAAACTAAAAGAAAGCAAATAAAACAATGTTAATATTTGACAAAATGGAATTTAAGGCAAAAAGCATTAGTAGGGACACTACATCATAATAAAGAATACATCCATCAAAAATATAATACTCATAAACCTGTATGCATTTACTACATAGTGTTACAAAACTTGTAAATAAAAACTATTAAAATCACACAGATAAAATTAACATACCCACCATCGTAAAAGTTTTCTAAAATAAGCATATGTCAAAGCCATAGAATGTATAACACTAAGAGTAAATCAACACTAAGAGTAAATCAACACTAAGAGTAAATCAACACTAAGAGTAAATCCTAATGTAAACTGTGAATTTTAGGTGATAATGATGGGTCAGTGCAGGTTCACAGATTGTAACAAATGTACCACTTTTCTGTGGAAAGTTGATAATGGGGGAGGCTGCATGTGTAGGGGCAGGAAGTACACAGGAACTCTCTACTCCCTCTCTATATAGGATGTAGAAGATGTAGCTAACAAAATTACAAGCTTTAACTAATATACATAATTAGAAGTCTGTACTAAACAAATAAATGCATTTTTCGTAAAGGAGATATCAACATATTTCAAAGGATTGATAATAGATAGACCATGTTCTTAAATTAGAAAATCAGAGTGAAAGATAATCAAAATTAAAAAAGAATCCTGTATGCTGGGGAACTTTAAAAAAAACTCCCTAATAATTTCTCATGTAACTAATTTGAGTAGTTGCAAAAATATCATCAAAAACATCAAAATAAAACACAAATCATGCTCACAAAAATACCACTGTATTGCCATATTCCTTGAATTAATCTATCATTTGTAATAAAATCCAATTAGCATTTTTAATGTAACTTGAAAAGCTGATCCTAAAATTCACATGGAAGAAAAAAAGTACAAAGTAATTTTGAAGAAATATTTCTACGAAGAAATATTTCTACAATAATTAAAAGAGGGTAGTATTGGCTCATGGATATTAAAACAGACCAGTGTCTATAGAGAGATCAGAAATAGACCCAGAATATACATCACATATGAAGGAAGTAACACTATATGTAATTGTTGGTAAATGAGTTATTCAATAAAATATTATCAGATTTGCATTGGAAAAAAAGAGATTTCCTACCTTGTACCACAAAGTTAAGTTTCCTTTATTGAAAAATTTACGGTGAAATTCTCAAGGAAAATAAACTATATTACTGAAATTAGAGTAAGAGAAACATTTCTTATACCAGGCACACAAAATCATAAACCATATAGAAAATTATGGATAAAATCAGTTAAGTAATAAGTAAAATTTCTATATAACAAAAGACATGAAAACAAAGTTAAAAGTCAAAACTGGAAAAACATACTTGAAGATAAAACTGGGAGATATGTGTGCGTGTGTTTGTGTTGTGTGTATCTGAAAAAATGAATATCTACAATATTTAAAATATTTACATAATAAAAAACAAAAGACAACTGAATAAAAAATAAACAGAACTTAGCCATTCTAAATGTCATTACAGAAACACAAATTTAAAACAACTATGAAATATAATTTCATACCCAACAGGTAGAAAACAATAGAAAATCTGACAATATTGAATGTTGTTCAAGATGAGGACTAAATTCTGACCTTTTTCTTCTGGTCCAAATTCCTGTCTAACGGGCCTGGGGAGTCACTTCCTACAAACCATAAAATTTTATCAGATAAGTTTTATTTAACCCTATATAACATGGCTTACTTTCCAACCTGAATCTGGTGTAATACCACATGACAGATAAAGAAGGTAATCAAAATATTTCACGCCCAAATATGTTTCTTTGTCTTCTTTTAAAATGTCCTCTAAAACTGCTCTTGTTGGGAAAAAATGCTTCTGTAAAGAATCTCTACTAACATAACTAGATCTCTCCCCTTCTAGGCCCTCCCATTTCTGAAGGGATTAACTGGGCGTCTAGCCCCTTTTAGAGGTCTGAATAGGAAATATTTACCATCTGTTGTCTCTAATAGCTGCCACCGATAAGGCTTCACGTATATAATAAGAACCCTGGTCTCCACAACCCCTTATCTTGACCCAGACGCTCATTTCTAGTGATTCCAGGCCTTTAGATAATAACTTTCAAATAATTGCCAATTAGAAATCTTTGAATCCATGTATGAACCTATGACCTATAAACTCCCTATCCCTTTCGAGTTGTTTCCCCTTTTTGAACCAATGCATACCCCACATATATGATTTAATGTCTTATGACTCCCTTAAATGTATACAACCAGGCTGTAGCCTGATAACCTTGGGCACATGTTCCCAGGACCTTCTGGGTGCTGTGTTACAGGTCATAGCCCTCAGAATAAATCCCTTCAAATATTTTACAGAGTTCAACTCTTTTCATTTGGCTCAGAATAAGTCCCTTCAAATATTTTACAGAGTACAACTCTTTTCATCAACAAAGATATGGAGAAATAAAAATTCTCACACCATTTTGGAGAGGAATTTGGCAATAGCTAGTAAATGTGAAGTTACACATATCCTCTGATCCTGCATTTCTGTATCTTGTGCTAGATTGTCATTGCATTCATTTTAATAGTGAAAATTTGGCAATAACCTAAATATGTTTAACAGCATTAATTTGTGAACCCCAAAGTATCTGAGACAGGTCTCAATCGATTTAGAAATTTTATTTCACCAAAATTAAGGATGCACTCAAGACCCAGCCTCAGGGTCATCAGGACATCTGCCCAAGGTAGTTGGGGTACAGCTTGCTTTTATACATTTTAGGGAGACATAATACATTAATCAATACACGTACAGTGTACAATGGTTCAACCTGGAAGGGTGGGACAACTAGAAGTGAGAGGGGCTTCCAGGTCATAGGTAGATTTAAAATGTTTCTGATTGGTAATTGGTTGAAAGAGTTATCATTAAGATAGGAATATCACGCCGGGCGGGGTGGCTCAAGCCTGTAATCCCAGCACCAGGAGGTCAAGAGATCGAGACCATCCTGGCTAACACGGTGAAACACCGTCTCTACTAAAAAATACAAAAAACTAGCCAGGCGAGGTGGTGGGCGCCTGTAGTCCCAGCTACTCAGGAGGCTGAGGCAGGAAAATGGCGTGAACCCGGGGGGCGGAGCTTGCAGTGAGCTGAGATCCGGCCACTGCACTCCAGCCTGGGCCACAGAGCGAGACTCCGTCTCAAAAAAAAAAAAAAAAAAGATAGGAACATCTGGGTTATAATAAAGGGTTGTGGAGACCAAGGTTTTATCATGCAGATGACGCCTACAAGTAGGCTACATTGTACATGTTTACACTGTGCATGTTTCTTAGCAAATTTAAGGCCTGTGTTGATACTAATGCTGGAGGTTGTAAGGAGGCACGTCTGATCCCTCTTCCATCACAGCCTGAACTATTTTATCAGGTTAACTCTAGAATGCCCTTGGCCGAGAGGTGGTTGAAGCAGTTCAGATGGTTGAAGCAGTGGGGAGGGCTTAGAATTTTATTTTTGGTTTACAATATATTGTGGCGATTCATATGTGAAATAATATATAATGGTTAAATTTGTAAGTTAGAGCTACATATACAAAGTTGCTGATAAAATATTGAAAAATGTTCAGCAAACATGAAAATATATTGTAGAATGATGTATGTAGTAAGGTGTCATTAATAAAGCTTTAAAATATGCAATATTGGGCCGGGCGCGGTGGCTCAAGCCTGTAATCCCAGCACTTTGGGAGGCCGAGAGGGGGGGATCACGAGGTCAGGAGATCGAGACCATCCTGGCTAACACGGTGAAACCCCGTCTCTACTAAAAATACAAAAAAAAAAAAACTAGCTGGGCGAGGTGGCGGGCGCCTGTAGTCCCAGCTACTCGGGAGGCTGAGGCAGGAGAATGGCGTAAACCCGGGAGGCGGAGCTTGCAGTGAGCTGAGATCCGGCCACTGCACTCCAGTCCGGGAGACAGAGCGAGACTCCGCCTCAAAAAAAAAAAAAAAAAAAAAAAAAAAAAAAATGCAATATTGTAGACTTCATGGATTCATCTTTGAATAAAATTTATTACAATGTTCATATAATTGCAAAAACAAAGCGAAGTAGGATTGAATTGAGACACATAGAAGGATTCACGTGCAGCTGTAATGGTTTTAAAAAATATATGAAGCAAATACGGCTAAATGTTAAGTTTTGGTAAACATAGGTGTGAATAAAGAGAGTTTATTATCTTATTTGCCATATATTTCACATTTGAATAAAGAAAAGATTATTTCTGCTTTTTCAGATGTAATTATAGCCCATGTTGATGACTCTTCTTTACTGCTTGTAGGTTTTCCCCTCTTTCATTTCCAGATTAGGAATCTGACTTATATCTAAACCCAGTGTAAGACCCGAAGAAGCACATGCGGTAAACTCCTGTTTCAATGCAAAAAGCACGTAGGGCAAATGATATCACATAATGTTGGAAACTTATAGTGCCAAGTCGTAGGACAAACAGTTTATGAAAGGAAAGGAAAAAAGTGGACAAAAGAAAATAATAAAACAAAGGAACCAACTCTTTATCAATGTAATAATAAAGGCACAACCTTTCCACACCTTTGCCATTTCCCCCCAGAAGGACACGTTGCTCAGATCATAATTTCATAAGCTGTTTCAGATATTCAAATTTACTTTCAAGAAGGCCTACACACAAGGATAAGCTTTTGCAGTTGTTTTGCAGTTGTTTTGAAGTAAACTTCAAAGTTGTAAGTAGTCATAACATAGCTTCCTACATAGAGTTTCAGGTTGTGCCTACATAAGTCAGAAATACCCAGATGAGAACATTAAGTTCTGTTATAGTCCAAATTACTGATTCATCTTTCTTCTTTGGTGATTTGCAAAGTGGTCTTTCTTTTCTTTCCTTTCCTTTCTCTTTCCCTTTCCCTTTTCCTTTCTTTTCCTTTCCTTCCTTTCCTTTCTCTCTTCTCTTCTTTTCTCTTCTCTTCTCTCTCCTTTCCTTCCTTCCTTCCTTCCTTCCTTCCTTCCTTCCTTCCTTCCTTCCTTCTTTTCCTTCCTTCCTTCTTTCCTTCTTTCTTTCTTTCCTTTCTTTCCTTTCTCTCTTTCCTTTTCTTTTGACAGGGTGTTGCCCTCGACTGCAGTGGTAGGAGCACAGCTCATTGCAGCTTTGACTTTCCAGGCTCAAGTAATCCTTCTGCCTCAGTATCCTGAGTAGTTGGGGCCATAGGTGTGCACCACCATACCCAGCTAATTTTTGTTTTTAGTATAGATGAGGTCTCACTATGTTGCTCAGGCTGGTCTTGAACTCCTGGGCTCAAGTCATCCTCCTGCCTCAACCTCCCAAAGTATTAGGATTACAGGTGTGAGCCACCTTGCTTGGACTCTCTGGTTTATTTTTAATCCAAACCAGTCATTTTGTTATTCACAATTTGTGAGAAGGTGAAAATACTCACTTCTGATGCATATGTTAGGTCAGTGTTTCTCAAATTTTAGGTTGCCACCCATTAGTGGTTTGGGACAAATTAGTAGTTGTGAAAGAAATTAGTGGATTGCAGCCAGAATTTCTAAAAATAAAAAAAAAAAAAGAAAAGAAAAGAAAATGGAAAATATCCAAATGCATAATACCTTATAAGGATACATAATGGTATTATTCCAGATACATATGTATCTGAAATACAATGTAAAATGTATTCTTACTGTGGCCCACAATCAAATTTTAGAAGTCAATATAGTGGGTGGACTAACTGGATCTAGTTGGGACATCAGACTCTCTTTCAAACTGATAAAATAAAGAACACACCTTCAGATCAATGAGTTGTTATTCTTTGAAAATACTAAAATTGTAATTGATTCATGAGAAATCTCAATAATGAGCTGGCGGATATTTTTTATCTGTTAGAATTTCTACCTCCTCTCCTATTGCCAAATAGAAACTGGCCTCAAATGGCTGTCCTAATTACCCACAGTGTTATAACCTTTTTCAGAAGCTTGAATTGTTGTTAGTTTTTTTCCCTCTCAATTTTAGTCTATTGAATAGAGAAAAATTGGTCAGGTTAGTTGTTTGTATAATATGAGGAAAAGAACACTTGAATGAGTTTATAATCTTTTTATTAATTATTTTGATTTCCTGGAGACTTCATTTAAATGTTTACCATAACCACCAAAATACTGATCTAAAATATGCACAATAAATAACACTTTTGACTACTTATGTACCAAGAGCTCTATTTTTTCCCATTCTGACTAGCTCGCTAAGTATCATTCCAGGAAGGCATTCAAAATATGATTCCCAGACCTCTCCCTGGACCCTATGATCCAGATCCATGTCTGGTATGGGGTCCAGAAATTTACTATTTTAAAGCATGCTAGGTGATTGTCATTCTCAGACAAGTTTGTGGGAAAACTACCTTGTATCTTTTTACCTCCCAAAAAACTCTTGGGAGTAGATTTTATTATCCTCATTTTACAGGTGAGGAAAACGGAACCTTGCGTAGATTAGGCAACCTGCCTCAAGTTACCCGGATAGAAAGTGTTGAAACAGGAATCTACATGCAGGAATCTCACAGAGACTCCAACTCTCACCACAGACTGCAACCAGGTAAGTAGTTTGACCACGTTTGGGCAATTGTCACTGTTTAATGATTATGCAAGTCCTTATTCCCAATCTAAATCTCCTAAAACCCTAAGCCCTGCCCCCTGGACAAGAATGCTCTGACCCTATCAGTCTCTCTTCCTTCTCTTTTCCTCAGCTCTTCATGTGATGTAAGAGCTTGTTTTGAAGCAGAGGATTCCACCTACTCCTTAAAAAGTAGGATGACCCCTTTAAAGTCCTCAAAATGGTGTCGCTGCGGGTAATCTTTTTGCAGTCTGGAATGATGTCTATAACTATGGCTCCAGAAATACATCATCTTTCAGAGAAAGCAACCTCCCTAGAGTGTGGCTTTACAGCTGTAGACAGCAGCTATGCTTTGACTGTTAAAGTTTCATGGATATTATTGATAGCCAGTGCTTCTCAAGGCATTAATAAAATCTGGAGACAAGAAGGAAACACTGAGGGTAAGTGACCATCTTTGTTATCATTATTGAAGAGTCGCTGCCATAAAACATACAACATGTGAAATGCAAAATTTCAAATCTGTGTAGTGTTTAGTATATTCACAATGTTGTGCAAACTTAACCTCTATTTAGTTCTAAAACATTTTCATCAACTCCACAACAGACTCTCTACTTATTAAGCAGCTGTTCCCTCTCCTCCCAGTCACTGACAATTCCAATGGGTTTGCCTATTCTGAATATTTCATATGAATGGAATCATACAATATGTGATCTTCTATGTCTGGCTTCTTCACTTAGCATACTGTTTTCAAGTTTCACACACATCCTAGTATGTATCAGAACTTCATTCCTTCTAAAGGTTGAACACTCTTTCATTGTGTGGATATGCCACAATTCGTTTATCCATATCCATTCATCTGTTGATGGAAATTTGGGTTGTTTCCAACTTTTGGCTATTGTGAATAGTGCTGCTGCAAACATTTGTGTACAAATATTTATTTCAATACCTGTTTTTAATTCTTTTGGATATATACTTAACAGTGGAATTGCTGGGTCAAATGGAAATTCTATAGTTAACTTATTGAGGAATCACCAGACTATTTTTTGTAGCCATTGCTCCATTTTACATTCATACCAGCAGTGTATGAGGGATTCCAATTTCTCCACCTTTTTGCTAATATAATATTTTTCTTTCTTTCTTTTTTATTTTCTCTTTCTTCCTCCCCCTCTCTTTCCTTCCTTTTTCTCTCCCTCCCTCTCTCCCTCCAGATTCCAGCTTTTCTAGTGGGTGTGAAAGGGTATCTCATTGTGCTTTGGTTCAAATTTCCCTAATGGCTAATAATGTACATGTTTTCATGTACTTGTTGGCCATTTGTATATATTCTCCTAGAAGAAATGTTACTTCAAGTCTTCAGTGTAACTCTTGGATCCTCTTTCGCACTGAGGCCTCTTTTTTCTTGTCTTTCCCATATGCAGTAAAGACGGTAATGATGATAGCTGCCAAAAGCCAGGTACAAGGCTAAATACTTTCAATACACTATCTCATTTAATTCTATCATGCTTATCTCCATTTTAAAGATAGGAAGATGTTTCATTTCATTTCATTAAAATTTATTTAAATCTTCAAATTTAAAGATATGAAGAGTAGGGCATGATGACAGAAAAAGGAAACTGAGGCACAGAGAGGTTAAGTTGAAGTTGCCTCATTAAAAATCAAGAGGTAGAGACCGATTTCAAAGCCTGTTCTGATCTGAAAGTTCCATGCTCTTAACCTCTGCCTCAGGGATCTGCAGACTAGCTTGTATTACATACATGGATCAGAAAATTATGTTGTAACTGTGTACCATCTTATACATTTTTAAAAATAAGTTCAAGTGGCTGGGAAGGATGTGATTTTCTACATATTGTAAATATTATCATTTAAAAATGTAACTGTTAGATTATGCTTTTAAATGTTTCCAAGGGAATCTAAATGCCATGGTGATATGTTACCCAGAACCATTAATTTAAAAAAACTCATGAAAAAATCCCTTCTTTTTTTGTTCGAAATTGTACTATTATTGTACTACTACCCTAGAATATTATCATAATATAACATTTTTCATGCTTGAAAGTCTTTTATTGATCATCCTCTCATACTTTCTGCATCAAAAATGTGAATATAAATTAAAATTGAACTTTAAATAATTTCTTTCAACTATAAAGCTCTGAGGGTTAAACATTCTTTTTGATTGAGCTGTTTTTATATTATTAGTAATAGTCAATTGATAAAATAAAAAAATTACAGAGTTTGATAAATTATCACTAACTATAACAAGTAGATTTGTATTGGAAATGTACCTTTTTAGTAGAATGGATGGAGTGTTATGTTACCTTGATTAAAGGGGACTCTATGCATAACAATTTTTCAACTTGTCCCTTACTTGACAGCTCAGATTATTATGGCAATAGATAAATGCAACATAGCAAATTTGTGATAGGCAAAAAGAATTTTTTTTGACAACTTGGAGGAGTTAATTTGAAACAAGTTAGTAGGAAAGGAAACTTTGCTGGTGTGCAGCCTTCACCAAACACAGAAATGTTCTTAAACGGGTCAAATTTAGAATAGAATTCATCGAGAAATAAAGGATCTGGACATTGATTCTCTTAAGAGAATTCATGCCTCTGACTCCTTGGAGGAGTTTTCTGTATTCCCAGGGTTTTGCGTATCCCAGTTGGAAGATCACTACCTTGTGCTATTCTAGTAAGTGAGTGGCCAAGACTCTAGCCCCATTCCACCAGGGAGCTCCATAAAAAATATGGTCACTTAATGCATGACCACTGCCTGCTAAGTATTTTGTGTATGTGATCTTGTTTAATTACTGGAAGAACTCTGCAAGGTAAGATTATGCTCACTGTACAGAAAAAGTAATTTGTTTGGATCACAGAAATTATAAGTGGCTGAACAAAATTTTGAATTTATTCTGTTCCTTCCCTTTTCCTCCCTTCTTTGTCGGACTTGTATCAATTAGAAGCAATGCAATTCAATTCAAATAATTCTTGTCTGAATTTGTCTTCTTTTTCCAAACTTTCACAATGTTATTACTTTGCATTTTTTAACTCATAAGGATAACAAAGAGCCCAACTTACACGTATTTGTAATTACTAGACTATGAAGAGGATAATTTTTTGAGTAGAGAAGATATCTCATATCCACCTTTTACCTCCTTGAATAATAGCAGAACAAGGGTGGACAAAGTTGCACTCCAATTTTAAGAGTTCAGAACTGGGAACCCCTAGCTCAGATCTTTCTGTTTTGGATTTTTACTCAGATTTTACAGAGAAGAGATAGTTGTCTATGATTAGGGCTATAGCATAGTTTCATTTCTCACACTATCAAGAAATCAGATTTTAAAAAAATACAAGACTACATAATTTATTCATGGGTTATAAGGTAATGTTAGGCTTAGCCATTATTCTATAAATAGAGCAATAAAAGCACAGACCAACACCTTTCAGTTACCCTGCAAGTAACTTCATGGTCAGATTTATCTGGTGTACTGAGCAGAAAGCCATTTTCTATCACATAATGAAAATATTTGGAAAACCACTAGAGCAACGAGAGTTATAGAACTCCTAAAACTATAATTGTCTTATTCCATTATTAGAGTGGAAAGTATTTGGAAATGTTTTAGTTTCCAAGTAAATGACATAGTATCATTTTGAGATTATTAATTGATTGTCCTACTCCTTTTCTTTGAAGAGTAGAGTGTGATGACAAAAAAAAAAAAAAAAAAAAAGGAAAAAAAAGGTTAGAAAAAGAGGAAAATCAAAAATAAAAAGAAAGCCTTTAAGGGAAGATTTTGCTTTCACTATTAGTATTTTTTTAGGTTACATGATCATAAATAAAAAGTGTGAAATAATAGTGTTAAATTACATAGAATGACAATATCTACAGAGATTTTTGAAAGATACTTGAATGTTTCCCTTCAAAAAAATCTTAGATGAATTTTATAAAAGAAACAAACAGAGAATGAGCCCCTCTGCCTGGTGAAAATAACCCAAACCATAAAAAACTTTAAAGGAAACTTTTGAGGTTTTTAAAGTTTCATTTTTTTCAGACATTTCTGGCATTTCTTCCTCCTCTCTTCTGTTTTTTGCCTCTTAGGTAATTTCACTGCTTGTTAGAGGCTTTAATACAAAGCAGATAGACTTAAAAAACAATGAGAATATGAAACCAACTGTCCTACTATTTAGCATATTCTAGGAACAGGATCAAGGGAAAAGGCAGAGAATGAGGGCAATGGGTTATGAATAGGTTTTCGTATCTGAATTGTCTGGATGCTCTTTTTCCAGATAATACAAATTTAATTATGGCTCACTAAGTATTCAACAATAAGTATGGAAAAGCTCAGGAAAAAGAGGCATATTCATGAGCCAAGAAAACTCAGTTGAACACACAAAAAGAGAATAAAAATAGCTCAACATTAGCTTTTATTCAGGAAAAATCCACTTAGTAGATTGAAAGAAGGATAAACATCGGCAGACAAATTGGTTCTCTTCTTTGAATCCAAGAACTATGCTGCAACCTGACAAATCCTAGGCACAGTGTATCAAACAGCTACAACAGGTTCCTTGTAGATCTCACAAATGACATTTCTTCACATGCAACTTGATAAGTATAATTCCCAATTTCCAACTTTTCCTGTATTGCTTCATATCTAATCTAATTCTTTTTTCAAGAATTGTTTTACGCCTCTTAATGTATTGTTGGGAATTTGTTTTTAGGCTCTTGGGTAATGGGGGAAAATGAATTGCAATCTAGTGGAATAGTGACAATATAACCATTACACTGTGAATGCCACAGCCAACAAGGAAAGTAAAGATGAAGAGAGCAGCGTTTGATTCTGGTGAACTGTTCCCTTCACAATTTTGCTTTTGTAAAATAAATACAGTACATGAAATAGCAGTCTAAGGATAACCTACTAGTTGTTTTATTCAATGAAAAACAGAAGTAAATCATTCCATTTGGAAGAGCTTGATATTGCCGTGAGCATCATTTGCAAGAAGAGGCAATTATTATCATTTTGCAAACAATTATTTGATACGTTTAATAAATTATACTTACCAGACAACACTTACAAAATGTAGCCCTGTCATTAGGCAAAATACACAATGCTTATGGTGCGGAAATGACTGCTTTCTCACTTCTAAATTTGGAACAATTACTGACAAAAAAATAATTTTAGTTTTTGAAATGAGGACTTGTTATGGTTGTCAATCCTCAGTTATGTGCATAATACCTAGAAAGATGTGTAGGTACAGTTCAACAAAAAAGGAAGTAATCTTGACATGAAGGCACAGCCCAATGAATATTACAAAATAGTGCGCTATTAGCTCTATGAAGCCACAAACTCTGGAGAGGCCTCCTGAAGCCCATTTTCTTTCCAATATACCTTCTCCTAGCCTTCTCTGACATTTTACTTGGCCTTTTCATGTCGTCTGCTCTTAGCTTTATGTCGTAAGTATCCAGAAAGTCATATAGCAAGGTCTTGCATCATTCTCTCAGCTCCATATTGGAAGTGCTGCAGTAGACTGTACTTATTCTTTGCAGGAGAAGGTTTAAGTCTTTCCAATTATTAAAAAGAAACAACTCTGAAACATTTACACAGTTCTCTTGCTAAAATTGACCAACTCTCAGAGCACAACCTCTGAGTTCACACATAAGTCTGACTCTTTACTGATTTAATCACATGTAATAAGGTCAAAGAAAGAAAATGAGAGAAGGAAGAAAAACTTATCTCTTGCCACATTACCCATATACAACATAATATTTTGAGTATTTATTTAACAGCATATTTGCAAACTTAACTGCTACTTTAAAATACCTTTTAATATTTCACACATATGTAAGAAGAGAACCTACAAAGAGTCTACAAAGTAATAAAAGTTCAAGATGAATGTGGAGCTAAAAATAGTGTCATTTTAGTTAAAGTGTATTGATGAAGCAAAAGTCTGTTCAAAAAGTATGATTAACTCAAAGATCTCATATCTGTTACAGTATGTTCCTGTTCCAGTAATAATAAATAGTGTAAGGGCCAACAGGAAAGTTCCCCTTTGCTCTCTGAAGGATTACCAAAAAATGAACTCATAAAAAGCAGACTCCCTAAAGAAAAGGCATACAAATCATGTAACATGTACACATGGGAGTCATTAGAATGAAGACCTAAAGATAAAGGGAAACTTGTTCATTTTTATACTTAGATTCAACAAAGTATGAGCAGCCAGGTAAAAGTATGATTGAACAAAACGGTTATGATCTAATGCTAATAGACAGAGTAGGGAAACCCAGCAGAGCCTGTCTGTCTGGATTATTCTTGGGCTCTCTGAGCATGTATTCCTTCCTTCTGGGTGTAGGGTAGGGTCTTCTCTGGAATGGGGGTTTATGAACTACAATTAAACAAGATAGATCTTACAATTTTTTTCTTTTCTTTTCTTTTCTTTTCTTTTTTTTTTTTTTTTGAGACAGTCTCATTCTGTTGCCACGCTGGAGTGCAGTGGCATGATCTATGCTCACTGCAACCTCCGCCTCCCGGGTTCAAGCGATCTTCCCGCCTCAGCTTCCCAAGTAGCTGGAACTACAGGGGCATGCCACCACACCCAGCTAATTTTTTTTTTTTTTTTTGGATTTTTAGCAGAGAAGGGGTTTCACCATGTTGCCCAGGATGGTCTCCATCTCCTGACCTCATGATCCGCCCACCTCCACCTCCCAAAGTGCTGGGATTACAGGAGTGAGCCACCGTGCCCGGCCTGATCTTATAATTTCTTTACATCTAGTTTTTACACAGAAAAGTAGAGGGAAAATTAGATTAATATTTTTAGATTTTATGGCTGGCTTTGGGGAAAAGGGGTTCTGGTTTCTGTGACCCACCTTGGGAAAAAGAGATTTCTAGGTCTATCCCCAAGAGATAATGGGACTGAGAATAAGAGAGCAGGAGATGGTCAGAAAAACTTTGGCTTCTGAGGCCTTCATTTCAGAGTATTGTTTTCGGAGACCCAACAATAGCTTATATTATTGACCAATTACTATGTGCCAGGTATTATTTTTTATACTTTATAGATATTATTTTAAAATGGCAAATTAAGTAAACAGCTATCATCCTAAAATACTGGATCTGGAAGGCTTTAAAATGATATATCATGTGTTTTTCTGCTGGTGGCTCAATTTAGAATCTGATGACTGGAACCCAAAAGGCAAAAGGTCAGTTTGTGTAACTCCTGGGCTTGTCATTCTATCTTATGAACGAGTTTTTTCAGAGTCTGAAGTCTAGACAAAGAAGCCCTGCTGCCAGTCCTCAGTTCCTCATACACATCTTTTAAATTCTTGAATGCATTGTTATGCCAGAGATGAAGTAAAGATTTTTTTTTAACATAATCATGCTAACTGGTTAAGCATCTGTAAGCAAATAATTAGCATGCTTGTAATTCAGTAAATTTCATGGCCTGTAGAGGAATGTGGCAGGATTCACCATGGAATGCGTATTGTTTATGCTAGTTTAACAAGATCTTTCTATCCGTGGTCCTGGACTGCATCTCCTTTCCCATACAAACCCAATTATCAGGACACATGTGTGTCCTAGGCGGAACGCTGGTTCCTGTGATTTGCTACATCGTGGCCTTGAAATGATCATACTTGCTGTGTTTTCCTGAATGGCTCGCATGCCCAGGAGACTGCTATTCCAGAAAAATCACTTGCTACTCTTGCAGACTGAATTCCAGATCTAAGGCTTCTTTTATTAGGTCCACACTAAACCTATTCTTTCATCTATTGCAATGAAAAATTAGGTGAAAGAAAAATCCTTGCCAACAATTTCGCCCTACATTTAAATTCTTTCCAAGCAGAGTTTGTGTAGGACTCCAGGCTTGCCCTGGCGAAGTCCTTTATATTTTAGCAATGGAAGCACTTTGGGGCCCACTTTCTGTTTCAGAAGCAACTATTTTGCTTTGCATATTAACAGTGTTCAGCATAGTTTACCCAATCTCTTTTAGAAGCCACTGGTCTGGGGTTTGATTTGCACCCAAGTTCAACTACTTTAGTATATTTATAGTTTTGAATGACCGATCTTGAGTTTTTTGCATTTATTACTCTAATACTTTGAAGTTGGTTTATGTAGTTAAAACCATTGTGAACATTTTTTCTCAATGAAGTTTCTCAATTAATAAAGATTAATTGGGTTTGACTTGCTTACACTTTAATTCTCTTTCATATAGAACAAAAGTGAGGTAGTTTCTCTTTGGGTTCTTAGATACCACCTTCTGGGTTCTGTCTCAGTTTTACTTCTGTTCCTCTTTGGAGCAAACTTACCTTTGTGTCCCATTGACTTCCAGCTTATGTTGTTTTCTCCCGCCAAAAATAAACTTTCAGGAGAATTTACACAAGTGTAAATTATTAAGAATGTTTAGTATTACCATATTACCTCTCTTTTCACACACCCTTTTTTATATGGTTAGAAAGTGTGTGTTTTTGCATGTTGAAGAAATTGATGCTAATTTTCAATGGCAATTGATGCCAATATTTATAACTTATATGAATTATAAATGTTACAAAACTAGTGGAGCAGCTTTTAGGGGCTGGAGGAATATCTCTGGTGCCCGGAAATCACACAATTTAACCTCTACTTTTAAGCATTATAGTGGTGAAATAAAATAGTCTCCTACTAAATCATTACAAATATTCTCAAATATAAATAGGAAAAAGTCTGGCTGTAAATGCTTCCAAAGCACTAAAGGGACTAAGGCTATTTTGTTTCTCCTTTTGAGTGCTTTATAGGGCACTGAAAATCTCTCCTACCAATTTACTGAGTAACTTTTCTGTAATAAGGTCTCACCTTGTCTCAATTTTTCCTTCTATAACATGAAAATACTACTATCTGTTCCTATTTATAGGATAATCAAGGTAAAGAAACTTTGGGAAAAAGAAATGTGTAATTTTTTAGCTATAGTTCCCTTATAGGAGGAGTATGTTGTTCTTATGTGAAGAAAAGAAAACAGGGCTTTGCTTTTAGCTTGTACTGTAATAACTGATGATACCTGTGTACTAGGTAGGCTTGATGCATTCCAATTTCTTTACAGAAACTGTGGGTTCCCTGGCCACTCAGCAGTTGGAACACTTGCTCTTGAAATCGAGTATTCCGGTTTTGATAACTTCTTAGACAGAAGTTTGTGATGTGTCTTCTGGGTTCAATAAATGTTGTGATAGTTACTGGATCACCAACAAACATAAAATGAAATGATCAATTATCAGGTACACAACTTAATTGAGGTCATTATTGGAGGAGCAGCATAGTATGAATGGTTCGGCCATAGGGCTGAGATTCAGATCCCATATACTCGATTTGCTAGCTATGTGACCTTACGCTAGTCACCCAACCACTGTGTGCTCCACTTTTACTCACATAAATGAAGAATAAGAGCATGCACCTTACGTAGTTTCCATGAGGAGTAAGTAAGTACATGAAGCATCAATACTTAGTACACAGTGAGCATAATATAAACATTTGTTAAATACTAATAATTGAAAAAAATGACAACTGACCATGGGTAAAAGAGAGAAGTTTTAAGTGTGAACCAGAGTCCCAAAGAAACATACTTACAAAATCATATAAATTTTTAAAAATCACAGCATTATCAACATTTATATGATGCTTGTAATAAAGCATAATTCCTGCTTTCCTGAAGTTCGTAAAGAGAGGAAAAACATATTAGAGACACTTAATCTATAGTTCTGAATGTAATAAAAAGAACATAAAATGTTTTAAATTTGTTGGTAATTCTCATATTACTCTCATCTTTTATCTGAATGAGATATAATATTCAATTTTATATACCTATTATTGTGCCACATAGACTAAAAATGCCTGGTAAATTCATAGATGTTCATGGCCACTCATGCAGAAATGAAATATTTAACTACAAAAATATCTTATATTTGGGAAATTTTTTGCTGACATTTCTTCCTCTGATATTTGGAGAGCATGCAAAGTGATTTATGCACAGAAATTTGAAGGAAATGCTCCCATAGTGACTTTTGGAATATTGCTAATACGTATTTTAAAAGTGCTTCCTACTATAAAGTTTTTCAAATGCTTGAAAAAAAATTTTATCATGTAAAAGCACATTGGGAAAACTCATCCCCTGGAGGAATTTCTTAGTTCATCTCATCAAAAACAGTAAGAGAATATGGGTGTCCTTTTTTTTATAATAAAGCAGCCAAAATATGATGTGTATTAATTATGGTTATTAATTTGACTTTTGTTAAAGTAAAGATTAATTACAATGCTTTTCTTGTAGGACAGCCCTTCATTACTTTTAACTAACACTAAACATTTGCATAGCAGAAAATTGTTTTGGTTTAATAGAGCAATTATTATAGAAAGTTAAGCATTTGTGTTGTATATGAAGCAAATTAAAGGTATCCCTCTTTGTAAGAAAACCTGATATATAAAAATTCAGGCCAGATGTGGTGGCTCATGCCTGCAATCCCAACACTTTGGGAGGCCGAGGTGGGTGGATCACAAGGTCAAGAGATCGAGACCATCCTGGTCAACATGGTGAAACCCCGTCTCTACTAAAAATACAAAAATTAGTCAAGCATGGTAGCAGGTGCCTGTAATCCCAGCTACTCGAAAGGCTAACACAGAAGAATTGCTTGAACTCAGGAGGCAGAGGTTGCAGTGAGCTGAGATTGCAGCCACTGCACTCCAGTCTGGGCGACAGAGTGAGACTCGGTCTCAAAAATAAATAAATAAATAAAATAAAACTTGGAAAGAGATGAAACAGGGGTGACTTCTTGTGTTTCAAGTGATTTTTTACTTTCAAAAGGGTTACTTTAAATAGTGGCTCTCTAATTATATGTCAGCATTAGTTGCAGACCAATCTAGTTAACAAAATCTAGTTGATAAAGAAACCAAAACTCAAATTGTGAGTTGCCACTTCTAAGTAAAGTCCAATCATGTCTAAAATTGTGATGTAAGTGCATGGGAAATTTTGACTTATAAAAACATAATTTGTATGTTACATGCATGAATTAAAATGAAAAAAATTCACTGTATGTGCCTTTAAAATATAATGTTAGGGACAGAAAGAATGTCAGGATATGACTGAAGAATTTAGAGTTAATGGAGGAAAGGTCATGTGTTGGCATTTATGTCTCCAGCCACAATTAGTATTGCAGTGCAAGAAATTTCTGTAAATTTCAATGTCCAGAAATGCGTATTTTTACATACTCAGAACATATGTTTGTGTTTTGCATGTTGAAAAATTTATGCCAATATTTTTGTAAAATTGGCCATTTTGACAGATTGCATGGTGAAAACAATTTCTTACCTGGTTGATAGAGATATCAGATAGAAAAAATGTATTTGGGTGAAGTATCACATAAAAGCAATTTTTCAAACAAATATGTACTAGCTAGCCTGGCTTATGTGGACATTCAATTGTATAAAAGTTAGAATTAGTTTTGTGAAAGCTGTGAAAACTAGAACTCAAGAACATGAATGGAATTAACATTTTAAATTATAGCTGAAGCCGAACCAAACTACATAACTGAGGGCTTGAACACTTAAATTTTGTTTTATCAAGTGATAAGTCACTGCATACCATATGTTGTAAAACTTCTAATTTTTGTTGTGCTTCCTTCCAATGTTAACATAGAATTCTTCCTACACTCACTCACAAGACCACCCCAGCTCTTACAGAAATTCGAATCAGCATACCTAAACAAGGATGGTAGAACTGTATATCTGGCAAAAGATACTAGAAATCAGTGTTATTTTGTGTTTGGTGTAAGTCTTAGTCATAATGTATTCTTTTCAGACACATAGGCTTATGATCATCACAGTTCTGCAACTCCATATCAGAATATATGGTCTTAAAATATGGTTGTCAGATTGTTTCCATGCACAATTATAAATATGAAAAATCTAGTTTGGATGCTAAAAATAATATTTCTGGGCATAGTATTAAGCATAATAATTTTGTCGTATTGTCTCAGAGAATGGACATATTCTACATGTCAGGACTAAAGGTCATTAATTATTATACTATCAATTTTTTAGTAATGTCGAATTATTAGAAAAATAATAAGAAAAATTATAAGATTTGATTCTAATCTTTTTCCACAATTGATACCTAACAATCTTTCCAGATAATTTATAAAACATTTTAGATTGTTCTCAGAGTGTGTTTTTCTATATACTCTTTTTAGAGTGTCATTTGAATACAATTGGATCAGATTCATACCTCATTTATACAGTAGAATAAATGTAATTTCAAAGTAGAATAAAAAGTGAAATTGCTGATTGTTAATCATTATATTATCCAAAGTATTCCACTGAAATATGACTAAAAATGAGAAAACAATTAAAAGCCTCAAAAGTAGAAATGGTTTGACAGTTTTCTTCTTTTCAAGACTAAAGCCATTATTATAAATATGGTTATGTGCACCCAGCTGAACTGCCCTTTCTAAATAGAATTGATTATTATATGACTGCTTTGTGCATACTAGTTATTTGTGGTAGATTTTATTAGTGATCCCAATTATTCATTCTTTACTTCCCTGAAATATGATATATATCCCCATGATTACCATGATACTAGCAGTGCCTGTCTATTACAGGAATGTACTTTCATACTCTATTGTTATCTGGTTTGGCCATATGACTTGCTTTGTTCAATGAAATGTAGGCAGAAGTGATATATACCATATCTAAGTAAACAATTGAGGGCCATTGTGTGCTATGGTTCTTGCTCTTATTTCTCTCTGTCATCAGAATAGCATATTCCAGAAGGAGGTTGCTATTCAAGCCTGGATCCTTGAATGAAGAAGGTGTATGAGACAGGAGCAGAATTGCAACCAACACTAGAAGCACAACTTTGTAGTTATTTTGTAATGATTCATTACTGCAGCAAAACAACTTTTAAAATTTCTCTATCTATATGCAGAATTTTATTTTAAATATAATTTTCTTTTAGATAGACCTTACGGATAATGATTTCTGCTCCCTGGTGTTTGTTTTCTATGTATCCTCTTCTACATTTAATAGGACTGAGCAGTGTAACTAATAGGATATTGCAGAAAGGAAAGAGTGTAATTTCTAAGGCTCAGTCATAAAAGACCTGCACACTTCCATTTTTCATGTTCTTGCTTCCCTTATTATGGGGAAGTCATCTGCCATGTCATGAAAATACTCCAACAGGCCTGTGTGAAAATCGACAGACTTCCTTACAATAGCCAGCATCTGCTTGGCAGTCATGAGGGTGAACTCTTTTGGAAGCTCATTCTCAAGCCCAGGGTGACATTTGGCTACAACCTCATGAGAGACTCTTTGCCAAAACCATCTGCTATGCTGCTCCTATCTCACAGAACTCTGATGCACAGAAACTGTGAGATAATAAATTCTTATTGTTTCTTTAAGTCACTAAGTTTCCATGTAATTTGTTACACGGCAATAAATAACTAATAAAGATGATGTCTCAAGAGACTTCTACTTCTGCGTATGTGGCAGTATTTTCCAGCAGACTAAGGCCTCAGCCAAGAACAAGCCTAATAGAATGCAGAAGACATCTGTTTAAAGGCATTGGAGAGCTGCTAGGGCAACTAAAACTAGAAATGCCAAGATTCCAGAAAGGGGAAGACAAGTGAGTTAACACTATTCAGCCAGTTTTTCCCTGCAAAAGAAAAACTGGCTTGATTTTGGACCTATACCTAATGTCTGAGAACCTGGTCTTCTCTAGGTAGAGGAGATAGAGAAACCAGCAAAGCTTTTGGTGTCTTGTAGTAGTGGAAAGACTTGAGGGATAAGGATGTACTGAGCAGGGAAGTCTGATCCTGACCCATCATCAGCTTTTCTCTCAAGACATTTGTCAAATTCTCGAGTTATGTGGGGGTTGGAGGCCAAGTAGTTAGCAGAAATCTTCTGCAAAGCATATAGGAGTTATTGACAATCTGTGATGTGGAAGTGACAAAGGTGAGAGGTCAGCATCTGGAAGGGGAGGAGCCCTGGTAGGCTACTGGCAGGCTCTCAGTTGGAATTCCTGGAGGGCTATGCCAGAAGAGCTGGAGGAAAACAAAGGTAGAGAACCATTACCACAGCATGAACACAGTTTCAACTCAGCTCAGCTTCTAAATGGAATAAGGTGATTAAGCCTCTGTGCTATTAATATGTTCTTTGCTAAGGAAGACAAAATTATCAGGGGCCTCTGCCATTTTTAATACAAAGTGTTTGTTATTCAAGTAAAAATAATACCATACATATTTATAAAAAAAGCACACAATGAAAGCAGACTCCAGTTGATCCAGTGATATGGTTTGGCTCTGTGTCCCCATCAAAATCAATCTTGAATTATAATCCCCATGTGTGAGAAGAGGGGCCTAGTAAGAGGTGATTAGCTCCTGGGGATGGATTTCCCCCTTGTTCTCGTGATAGTGAGTAAGTTCTCATGAGATCTGATCGTTTAAAAATGTAGCACTTCCCCCTCACTCTCTCTCTCTCTCCTGCCACCATGGTAAGAGCATGTTGCCTTCCCTTCACTTTCCACCACGATGGTAAGCTTCCTGAGGCCTCCCAGCCATGTGGAACTGTGAGTCAACTAAACCTCTTATCTTTATAAATTACCCAGTCTTAAGTAGTTCTTTAGAGCAGTGTGAAAATGGACTAATACATCCAGATATTTGAGTTAGATAAGAAAGAGGCATCAGGAGAGAGCTCTGCAGAGAGACCTGGCCTTAGGACTCTGAGAAGATCTTTTTCTTCTTGTTGTACTTTGTAAAACTCTTCTGGTGCCACCCTTTATAAAGTACACCTCTTTGTCCAGGCAAATTATCGTAGTAGTCAGTTTGATTTTCTCCAGAGCACTAACCTACATTCAAAATCCTCACATTTATATGTTTGTTTATTTCATTATTATTTACATCCACAATTAATACGTGAATACCATGAAATCAGGAATCCTAACTGTCCTGCTCAGGTGCATATGATTCAAGAACAGACGGACACAAAACAAATACAGTAACAACAACAGCAACAACAATTACATATCTTAGAAGTAAAAGCACCCAGGTATTAGTTTCTAATTTATTAATTCTCTCCTTAACAGGTTCAAGTCTAAATTTTATCCTATCAGAAAATTTTAAAAAATTTAGTGATAATAGTTTTATTTTTAGGATATGTAAATGTTGTTGCTTTATGTCCACCTGTTCTTGATGCATGTGTGCCTGCAAAGGTCAGGTAAACCTGCATGTGGGGTATTTACATTTTATTTGGAGGAGCAAACAAAAATTAAGTAAACAAATATATAAATGTGAACCTTTCAATTGGTAATTAGCACTCTGGAAAACAATCAAACTGTCTAGTGTAATGATCTGTCGAGAGGAAGGAATACACTTTATGTAGCGTCACAACAGATGAGTTTTACTAAGTAGAAAGTGAAAAAATCCTTTCAGAGCCTTAGGGAGGTCCTTTCCAAAGGGTTTCTCCTGCTTGCCTCTCTCCTCAGGCCTGGTTTGCTGCTGTTAGAAGGGTCAGCTTACTTTCCTCAAGTGGGGATGTACTTCAGCGTCTATCTTGTCCATAATCCAAGCCCCCATTCTTCTCAGAGCTATGAAAAGGAAAATGAACCAATCATTTTCAAATGAGGAAATATCTGTAGAAAGTCTGCCCATGAGACTGATTACCCTTTATGAGGAGAATTTCATCAACTAACAGAGAGGATGGTCTTCATGGCAGAATGGGAAAAACTTACATAATCAAAAATCACAGTAAAGAACTTTTATTCCTTTCCCTCCAGATAAAAGGCAAATTCAAGCCTAAACTACTAGGGCAGTGCTTTTGAGAGTGCTTTCCTCATCCATAGGGACTGAGGTATAGTATTAGTTAAAAATGTAGATTCCTGGTTCCCACCCAAGACCTAATGGCTCTAGGGATGGAACCTAGGAATCTACATTTTTGACAGCCAAAGTAAATCCTATGCAAGTGTAAGTTTAATAACCTATGTCAAATGGCACCTCTTCTTCTTTCAAGGAGTCTATTTTTAAAATTTGTTTTTGGTGAGCCAGATTTTATGTGGTCTAGATAACAAAATCTGAGTAATAAAATGATTAAGAGTAACACAAAAAATGCAGAAGTTTAACTTGCAATGAATTATAAAATAGCCAACCATTCCGTTTCTCACTAGAGCTTTAAAATGCTATGTTTTAGAAAGGGAGACTACAAGTAATACAAGTAAAGAGATTATTTATATAGTACTGCCTTCTGATGAATGCACGATACTTATTACTTCTCTTGTGGAATATTTTCATAGTATGTTCAAGTTTCACTTTGAGATGACAGATGAGTGTGTGTTAGAAGTTCCAACTGTTAAATCTAATTCTCAAACAACTATCAGTAATGTAAAACAGAAGATTCATATTTTTCCCTTAGTGAGATTTGTATTTATTTATTGTTTCAATTTACTGAGAAATTACTACACGGAGATACTAGGTAAACCTCAATGAATAAAGCCAGATTTATCAATCCTCTGAAAGAGTTTACATTCTTATGGAGAGACAGACAATCAATAAAATCACAAATAAAAATACAGTTATAAATTGACTGCATCTACAGTGAATTTTCTGAATTTTTTATGAACTCCATCTGACAAAAACAAATCCAAAACAATCAAGACCTTCCGTTACAACAGCAAATGACTATAAGGATTGTCAGCTCCATATTTTGTTTTGACTTCGTTTAATATTTATCTCCTAAAAGTGTCATGTCTCTCTTTCTGTCACATAATTTATCTGTAGGAACATCTGTTGTGTGTGTGTATAATGTCTATGGAAAGATTAATGTGACAAAGGTTTTGGAAATAGCTAAAAACAGCAATGAGCCTGTAGGGCATAATCACCTAGTGATTTGGTTAGAAATGATTATACATATTCCTCGAGGATCTCGTGGATTGGGGATGTTACAGTATTAGAGAGTATATATAGGAAGGTTTTTTCTTGTTCCAGGTGTTGCCAAGATCCTATCAACTTTTCCAAATAGGGAATTTCCTCAGTCAATTTTACCAGGTCTTCTGAAAACAAGGTGATAAAATTATTTTATGGATAACAAGGCCATTGTTTGTGTCTGAAGGACTGAGACAAGCAGACAAGAGAAAGCTTACAGCCTTCTAGTAGCTTCAGTGACAAATCTATGGAATTTCAGCTTAGGCAGACACATTAACTCATTTAAATTTTGTCCACTCAATGATTTGTATTTTTAAAACTTTCACTGGGTGAGGTGGCTTATGCCTGTAATCCTGGCACTTTAGGAGGCCAAGGTGGGAGGATCACTTGAGCTCAGGAGTTCGAGATCAGTATGGGCAACATAGCAAGACATTGTCTCTATTTTTTTAAATGTCATCCCTTTGTTTATTGAATGTGAAACTTGGGGAGGCTTGAGTTTGATTATGTCTTATTTCTTTCCTTAATGACAAAGCTACTAACCAGAGGAAGTAGATATACCATGCGCACTTAAGAATTAATAAACATGCTGTGGTGATGATCTGCCTCAGAACAAATCACCTCGTGACCATCCTCACCCCGTTTCACATCCACCCACAGTGTTTACCGTGAGATGCACTGTTTCACTTAACTTGCTCAGCACACACTCCCCACATGTCAAGTTATGGATATCCAGGAAAATCACTAGGAGGGTGTCTGGTATTTCTGTGTCAGCTGAGACAAAAGCATTTGACACTTCCCATCAGCTGGCATTGACTAAGGTATTCTAGGCTGCCTTAAATAATGTGATGTGAAGGAACAGTAGAAGCTGGGGGTGGGTTAGTAAGGGGAAGTAGAGTTTTACAAATCCACAATTAAAAAAGAATTTGAGCCTGTCAAAATACCTTTGAAACTTTCTCATATCCTACTTCCCAAGTTATAATCCCAGAGGAAAATCAGCGGAAGAGAAAATGTTCTGCTGCCCCTTGTTCGTAGTGGGGTGCAGGTAATCAGGACTTGGCAATTTGTATCTCTCCCTCTGATGTACAGTGCAGCATTTGTATAATTTATTTCTTCATACATATTTCATTATTATTAATCATCATAAATAAGTAAATCACATCTTTTAATGACATAGGGGTTGAAGAGATAGACTGTGTCAGGGTGTGACAGTGCTGCACGGTCATCATTAGGGGGATTTATTATTTTTGAAAAAAGCAAGTTAAAAGACTCAGCTCAGTAGTCAAAACTGCAATTTGGGTTTTATTGTGCAAAAACCTAAAGTGGAAACACTTCTTCTGAAACTGTTTAACATACATGTAATTCAAACAACCTTCTTTATAAGACCTTCAGTGCATTCATGCTAATACAACAAAGTTCTCTGCCCAAGTTATTCCTTTCAAGCTTCATAGTTTAAGCACGACATGAATACCTTGGCCATAGGAACTCGCTGAAGCAGCAAACACTGAGCTCAGTATCTCTCCTTCAAATAACAGGATTCTGGGGAAGCCTCATTTTGCTCCCTTCAGAGGCAATTAATGGTTTTGAATACACCTGGAGATTATTCATTCTAGGCGAGATCTCAAAGCTGCAGGTCACATTTCACTTTGGTCTGGTAAGAATCTAAATAAAAGAGAAATTTAAAAATGTAGGCAATTTTTATTTTAATATTTTTGCCTGCAAACTGTTCTTGCTTCCTTTGGCAAAGAAATAAAAATTTCCATTCTAGGGAGCTTCAATGTATCACATGAATATTACATTTTTACCTCAATTTAACCATTTCAAACAGGAGGGGGAAAAAAAAGCTGAAAGAAGAGCCAGTGCCAGGCAGGGTGGTTTGGTTCTCCAGAGCTTACCTGGAGAGATGGCCACCGTGGAAAGAGGGTCAGCACACATCAAGGAACTGCCTCTTTTAAAGGCTGCTGTATGATCACTGACTCATAATCCCACAGGCTCAGCATGATCTCAGGTGCTTTTGATTTCTGGTTTGGGTCATCATTGAAAAATGGACAGAATATATCATGAGTTTTGTAAGGTGACTTTAAACTCTTATAAAAAACGGCCCTCTCACTTAAAATTTAAATACATATTTCTTACTGCACTGTATAATAGGGTTTACTCTAAATCTTATGCTCTCAACCCCAGCAAACTTTAGAATCCCTAAGGGAGCTTTAAAAACAGTAGGAATGCCCAGTCCCACCCAGTATCTGATTTTAATTGATCAGAGGTGCGGCTCAGAAATGTTTTAAAAGCTTTCCAGATGATTCTATTGCGCAGCCAGGGTTGAGAACAACTGCTCTAAACGCTTAGAATATGGATGGAAATTATCTTGATTACTTTTCTAAGCACAATTCATGTTTTAGTTTATGAGATGGAGGAAGGACATTTATCACTGATATGTCATATTGTATGATCTTGAAGCTTAGTCTGAAAAGTTTTGAGAAAATAATTTGTTTCCATATTCTTTTTCTTTATTCTATCTTTCAGTATTTGTTTTATTTCCAGTTTTTCTAAAAGACACACACACATGGTAAAAACAAAAATATACAAAAAAAAATTCTGAGGTCATCATTGAGCCTTTTTTTTTTTTTAAAAAAAAAAGTTATTACTGGAAATACATTATCTGTGAAAGTGCCTCATACTTCTTTTGGGATAACTTAAAATTTTATTCTTTTTTTACTCCTCCCTTTTTTTCTTCCTTCCTTCACCAAGCAAACATATGTAAAGCATCAAATGATTCATCAAAAGTTTGAAAAACAAATTCTTATCACATGACAAAAGTAGATGGAGATTCACACTTTTAAAAATCAGTACCACACACAATATCAATATTCCTCTCTAGAGTGGAGTAAGGAATGGAGGTAAATATCAAAACAAAACAAATATGTATATATAAAGTAATGCTACTGATTATAATGACCGTGGGTACTTTTTGTGCCTGAATTATTTGGTAATTTAATATATTTTTTGAGCAAGTTAAATAACCACAAATAATATTAGCAGCCAAAACAAAAGGAAGGGTGCAGCAGTGTGTGGTTTGTATTAAAAGAGAAAAATGAACTTTCTCGAATTGTAGAGAAGAAAAGTCTTTTGGAAATCATTAAGTCCACTTGCCTTCAATTTATAAATAAGAAAATTTAGGCTAAGAGAACTACCAGTTTTTCTCTTGTCATTATTTGCTTATATTAAGAGCAAAAGCAACTGACTTCTCTCACAGACAAAAGTACAATTTAAAAGTTAGGGAAGTGTTTACAAGTAAGTGATTTTTAAAAACGATGAGTCCAAATTAAAGGATATCCAAATAGCTCTTTTACTAAATTTTGTATATCTGATGGATTTTATACTGAAGAAGGAAAAGTGAATATAAAGATTTGAGGATGTTGATATCAACAAAATTAAAAGTATTTGAAAATCTCGTGCAAAGCATGATGTATGAATGTGTTATCATGTAATTATCTAGAGCTCTGCACCTTGCAACAGAGTGAATGTAAGTGCCTGTGATTAGGTCCCATTATACATACTGAACCTACTACGACACATCTGATCTCAAAATGGATTTACACTAATAAATACTTTTATCAAAAAATATATACTAAAAGTAAATATTTGGTTTAAAAACTACAATGGTAAAACATATTTAATCTCAAATATGTTAAATAATAGATTATTTCTTCTAATAAACACTAAAATAGAAATGAGAGATGCCCATTACATGCTGATTTTTTTCTTTCATTAATACTAAATGTTCAAGGGTAAGGTACAATATTTCATCTTCTAATTGAACAATTTAATGTCCAGATAATAGAAACTCCAAATATATTGTTACCATGTGAACATTATTTAAAATATCTTAAACACCACTCATATCCAGGCAGAGGTTTTTATTCAACACCATGAATAAAAGATGCACTCATATTTGCCAGGGAGATTTGGGCAATGAAGATTAAAACTGCTGAGAGACATTGTTTCTTAGTGCTCTAGAATATAACTAGAAATACCTACACGATTTTAATGTAGACCAGGGAACTGGTCTTCATCTTGGAGGGCTAAATAAGGTGTCAAAATTAGATGGAAAGTTTCTCCAGTCTCCGAGACACAAATTCCTGAAATACTCCAGGAAATTCTGGAATTAATTGGCATTCAGCACCTATCTAATCCTGAATTATTTACATGCATTCATGTGATAATCTGGATGGGGACACAGGACTGGAGTCTTTTCAGAGTTCTTTGTATTAAAGTAGAAGTGGATCAGATTCGTGATTCATTTTGGTTTGCAGTAGAACATTGGACCCACTATGGAATACTCCCAGCAGTCGAAGGGAAGGCTGGAATGAGGCTGGCTTCTCGGAAGAATTACAGCAAAACCATCAAGAAACTGCACTTTGGGGTCCTATACAATTGAATACTAGTTTGAACTCTAGTTTCATTACTAATAACCTTTAAGATATTGACTAAATTATTTAATCTTTCTAAGCCTTAATTTTCTTATCTGTTAAACAGTAACATCTATTTTGAAAGGTTATTTTGAGGATAAAAAGAGATTATCTATGTCAAGAGTTGAATACAATGCCAACCACATAGTAAATGCACAAAACTTTTACTCATTCAGTAAGTACTTCTATGAATCAGTGGAGTGGACTCCGTAATTTTTTGGGGTCCAGTGGAAAACAAAAATGTGGGCTCCTTGTTCAAAAGGCAGGAAAAATTGTTATAAAGGTACTAAAATATAAAGCTTTTTCTTTCCTCAGCAATCTCTCTTTTGATGCATCCTGGGTTTTTTAAAAACATTCTTGTTTTTTAAAAAATATAATTTTAAATTATTAATGTCACTTTTACCATTTATTTTTATATTGTGGCATGCCAGTTTTGAATGAAAATATAAGTGCATTTAACGTGTATCCAGATTCAGCCAAACGATGCAATTTGTATTTTACAGTTTGTATAAACATCTATTTCATTCTTATAAAACAGTAAAACACTACATAAAACTAACTCAATTGGTTCATTTTTGCTTCTTAATGTGTGCACATTCTACCAATACTCATTATGTTTGTCTTGAGTAAGGAAGTACTGAAAGGAAAAGGAACTGTGGGTTGCCCTATCTGCCATTCCCTTTATGTCATATTTTCTATGTCATTGGTGAGCTAGTGAAGTAGCAGAAAGAAAGACTATTAAAGGGTGACTTGGTCATTATTGTTTCTTAGGACACCATTGCCTTCTAATTGGTTGTTTAGAACACCAACACCTTGTGCTTTTGAAGCAAGTTCTGCTTTGAATAGAAAGCCTGGCCTCTTGGGTCTGTTAGCACCTCACTTATGCAGACACGAATGCAACATACTTACCTTGTACTTGCTTTGAGTCTTGTTGCATGCCCACACATGTGGGTCCATTGGAATTCTGCACTCATGGGGCACTGTGAACGTGACGTGAAAATGATGCAGCAAAGAGGAGAGGACATATATTTTGAGTGTATTTCCTCAGCTCCCGTGCATATTTCATTGTCCAATTGGACTTCACATACAAAACACAAGTTCAAAGATAAAATCATGAATTTCCAGATGGCAACAGCAGATTAGTTAATTAATTAAGCCAAGCAGAGAACTCAGTATAATTGCATAAGTCATGCACATATGAAGCCAGCCCTTTGCATTAGGCAATGCTTTATGTGTTGAGAAAGAGAGCTCAAGAGTAATGTCTGTGCCATTGCTTCATAGAGCTTACAAGTATATCAATGGATAAGTAAAGAAACTTCAGAGGGTTAAAAGTGTAATCAAAATAAGAAAATGTGTTGATGCATTACAGATAAGTGATTGGATGGGCCATTTTATATATGGTCATTAAGGACAGCTTTTCTGGAGAGCTGACATTTGAACTGAGATTTACATTGGAAAAGGTGTTAGACATACAAATAACTAAGGAAAACAAGTTCCTGACAGAAAGAGCAACATACACCATGATTTCAAGGAGAGAGTGAATTTGGTGAGTTGCATTGCTACCAATTACAGGGTAGCTTGATGGTGTCTGGAATGAACACAGGTCCTCTGGCACATCGCTACTCAAAGTGTGGTCCCAGGACTAGTGCCATCAGCATCACCTTAGAGCTTATTACAAATGCAAGAATTTTGTTTCCCACCCCAGATCTTTGGAATAAGAATTTGCATTTTTAGCATGACCCCCAGGTGATGTGATGGACATTGAAGTTTGAAAGGCACTGAGTTAGAAGACCAGTGTGTTTGAAGTCTAATGAATCAGTGGGATGAGCTTGGAGAGGAAAGTGGGGCCAGATCTTATAAGCTTTATCAACCAAAGAAAAGAATTTAGATATTCTTCTAAGTGCAAAAGAAATCTATTGGATAATTTTAAAAGTGGAATGCAGTTGGGAATTACAGAGATTATCATGGTTGAGAACCACTAGAAAGGGTAGAGAGATGCCAAAAGGGATGTGAGAACAATTTACAACTTTCCAAATTGCTCTAAGCCTTCTCACAGATGACAATACCACAGAACAGCCATAGAGTTCAACCTAGGGTGTTGATCCTACATATAGACCTTTGCCATAGTGTATTAGATCACTGTATTGTTTGGAATTACATTTGTTTCTTTTCTACTAACCAAATATTTTTCTACAGCATAAACCACATTTTGATCTTCTTTGTATTTTTAAGGTTCCTTTCAGATTGCTTGGTGCATAGTTTTCTTGTAAGTGTAATAAAAATGTGTTGATTTGTGTTGATCGAAAAAATGTAGTTAAGAACAGGAGATCTGTGCATTTTTATAGGACACTAGGCTATCCTCAACTCTTCTTCATTTTCTCATGCTTTGAACACATCAAAGTTTAAAATGCAGTAGTAGGAGAAAAATACTGAAATGTTTGAATGCATGACTCTTTAGCTGAATAACAGTCATTTTTATATTTGTTAAAACTTCTAAAATGATACTTCTTATAATTCTTTGACACTGTGTTGGCATCAAGCATTTGTTCTATGAGATATATTATAAAAGTCCAGAAGGGCAGTGTTGCAGAGTGGCCCATTCAGAAACCATGCAAATGGCACACACCATCTTCCATTACGTATCCCTGGCCTCAGATCTGTTGTCAGAGTTCCTTGAACTCTTAGCTCCTGAATTCAGAATTTACCTTTGTCTCAAAAAATTCAGGAGGTTCTAATGGGGCTACTCTCTAACGCTATACTGTGAGAAACTCCTTCTGAGTAGGAAGAGAAGCACAATTATATTTGCTGCTTTCCAGGTGTTTCTGTTAACAGGTAAAAGTTGACAACAGCCAAAGTCAAAATTCAGCGTGAGAGAACATTTAAGAAGAACTAGTTGCTTTTATTTTCTTCAGGACATATACAAATCATTATATTTCTTATTACTTGATTGACATATTAAACCTTTCTGGCCTCCCTGCTTACCACATCTTTTTTTGAATTAGTGAATTATAGTTCAGTTAGATAGACTGTATCATATTATACTGAAAGCTTTTATGAAATCTAATTTGATTTCACTGCTTCCAGCAAAAAAAGAGCAAAAAAGAATTATCAATTCATTTATTGAGTTTCAGTGCTGAAAGTTCCCTGTTTTTTAATCAATATACACTATACTTACTTGAAAGCCTAGATCTATCTTTGAATCACTCTTTTTGAATAACAGACTCCCTTTCCATCAGTGAAAGTTTGGGTTGTCAGCATGAATTCACTCATGAGTACATAATCATTTTAGTAACCTGTGAGTACGTGTCAAACATTATGTGCTGGAACATGGTGTCAACTATGACTAGTTTAATAGATATTTCTCCCTGCTCAGGCCATTCATCATGTCTATAGCTATATCTTCACCAAAAGACTAGATACAATAAACATGCTTCTCATGGAGATTTTTATCAATGTCAGATTATAAACACAAAATTCTTCAGGCAGAAGATAATCTTTCAGGTGGTTAGGAGTTTTATTTATTTATTTTGTACCTACGTAAATGCAAAGAAAATTCAGACTTCTTGCTATTCCAGCTATCAGGGGTATTACCTTTGTTTTTCGATGCTAATCCAGCTCTTTAGATTTTATACATCAATTTTTAAAATTAGAGAATTAGGAATTAAACCTGTGAGCCATAAATTACAAGAAAAAATAATAGACATCAGAAAGCTTAGAAAATTAACACACCTAATCTTGCTATGTGTATCATCTTTATAAAATCCTGAATGACTGAGAGTCACTGTATCCCATTTCATTGTAGAACAGCCACTCTAGGTGCTTTAATATCTTGTATCTCCTGGTTCTATATCTTGTGTACCATGATAAGTGCTATGGATTGAATGTTTGTCTCTTTCAAAATTCATGTTAAAACTTAATCTCAATGTGGCAGTATTGAGAGGTGGGGACTTCAAGAGGTAATTGGGAAATTAGGGCTTTGCCCTCATGAAAGAATTAAACCATTCACAGATCAATGGATTAATGAATTATCATGGGAGTAGGACTGGTGGCTTTTCAAGAAGAGGAGGAGAGATCAGAGCTAGCAAGCTCAATCCCCTCCTCATGTGCTGCTCCGCACTACTTAGGGATTCTGCAAGGGTCCTCACCAGCAAGAAGGCCCTCATCAGATGAAGCCCCTTGATCTTGAACTTCTCAGCCTCTATAACTTTATGAAATAAATTCTTTTCCTTTATAAATTACCCAGTTTCAAGTATTCTGTTATAAGCAAGAGAAAAAGGACTGAGATAGTAAACTACTGGGCCCCCAGTCCTTCATTGAGAATTTTGCTGCTGAGGCCATTTAACTGCATGCTAGATTCTGGAACAGGTCATTTTCTATGGAATAAAAGATAAGTGGTTACAAGATGAGCTCTGAATCTAGGCTTACTTAATTCTCTGATTTGCAACCTGGATCCGTGCCTTGATGCCTAAATCCCTGCAATGACTAGGACTGCTTTCCCCAGACTTGGTTCCTTTTGTTGGAACCTTCCTATGCTCATTCCCAGGTCAAGCCAATCCCAGTCCACCCATCTGCCTCACTCTCTGGCAAATGCTGCCATTCTCCTTGAGTGGTCAGGTGCCCCTGAGGGTTAAGATGATCTTTTTGTTTTGTTTTGTTTTTTGTACACAATTTTATCTCTTTAGCCAACAGTACTCACATGATGTCTGTCTCTTAGAATTCAAGACAGATCTTTAATCTCAGATTCCCATTTTCTCATACTAAAAACCCCCCTCCCTTGGCCTTTCTCTCACAATTAGCCTCCTAGTTTCTATATGAATGTGAATCTATATAAATATGATTGATTTTTTTTTGTAATTAAACTCTGTTGAGCTGCTTGAGCTTGAATTATGAGTGGAAGGGGTTCTAAGAAATCTGGTGGTTGATATAATTCTTGACAAAATTATGAATCTAGGAATATTCATTTTTCTCTGATAGTGTATTGTAGACACAAACTGTTCTATTACACAGATATTAAATCTGAATCATAATTTCTATTTTGGGTACTTACTATGTATCAGGTATTTTTTTTCATTAGTTTGTAAACATTGCTTAATGTTTATAATGTCTTCAGTCTCAGAAGAATTTTATGAGGTAGGTGTTATTTCTCACATTGTACTGATGAGCCCCAGAGAGATTGAAACATACACCCAAGTGAGAGCCAGTAAGTGCAGGGAACAGTTTTTGACCCTCAGTGTATCTAAGTCTAAAGTCATATTCTTAATCCCTACATTAAATATGTGTTTAAAGATAGTGTATATTTCAAATTTCTTACTTGTTTGTATTGCCTTCTGCTTTAATAAGATTGCATCAATAAGGTTTTATTGTAGATTATGTGTTTTAAAACACCCATATGTCTGATGGTAAAGTAACAGAGTGGTTTAAAGTGATTTTATCTAACAACCTTTTGCCTCTATCTTATCCAAGGTACTGGTTGCCTATGTGGAAAAGCACAATACTAGCATGATTTTTCCACTTCGAACATCAAGCCCTTCCTCTAAATACCAGAAACAAAAATAACAGCAGTGGGTGAACATTTTTCAAAAATTTATTTCCTATCCAGATATAGAAAAACATGAGACAGCTTATGACATTGAGACAACAATAGAAATGATTAGAAATAAAGACACAATAAGAAATAGAAGCTACAGGCAAAAATCAAGCACCATATTTAGTACTAAAAGCTAAAAGAAGAGGTAAGTCTCTGGAGTTATAACATTTTTGTTCTCAAACAAACAAAGCATCCATTCTTTAGACATCTAATGGGACAAAGATGTTCTGATTTTAAGAAGTAATCATGATGATTCAATTGACTTGTTTCTTATATTGATTAAAGTAGAAGGGCACCATGTTAAATCTTAAAGAGAGAAAAGAAGACTAACATTTGGTGAATACCTATTTGTGCATAACATTACATGAGGCGTTTTTACATTGCTTAGGCACATCTTCCCCCCAAAATCTCTAAATGCGTATCTCTACTGTAGCAATACTGAAAGTGTGCTGATGCCCCTCTTCCCTCTGCTAGACTGTAAACTCCTTGAATAGAGCGATGTCTTATTTATCCTTTCTTAAAATCTATTTATCTGTCTAATGGGATGTGATCTTTCCTATCATTTCTAAAGTAGCCATGTTCCCACAAAATCTCTGACCATTCTGTTTTATTTTCTTCATAGTTTCTACTACTTATCTAAGTTTATAGTGGATTACTTCTTTATTTCCTTTTTGTTTTCTGAATATTTTACTAACTTGAAGGCTATGAGGACATTGAATTTGGCAGCCTTGTTCAAAGATTTAACCTTAGCCCTTAAGGCAGTGCTAGTGTATGGTCAAAATTCATATTGACCAATAAATGAATAAACTTTCGTACAGCTAACTACAGCACAAAATATGATTCCTAACAGGTACTCTAAATTTGTTTGCTGAACCAACCTGAATTTCTAAAATTCTCTTACTGGTGAGGAGACTGGGCTTGAGGAGAGTAATTTTTTCAAGATTACACATTTAACATTTGGAGAGGCAGGAATATGACCTCAGGTCTATATATAACCTATGCTCAACCAACACTGCCTCAGGGAAATGCAAGAATAGTGTATAGTCATGTTGATTTCTGGTGATGCATCTCATTAGAGAGATAAATCTTAGATAATCTAGAGAGGTGAATGGATCGTTAACTTTGAATAAGCTTTGGCAGTTGAAATCAATTCGTGTGTGATTTCTTTGTCTTATTAACTTAAAAGAGATCCATTAGCTTTACCAATCAGATAAGGGTGATGCAGAATTATTACTCTGTTGTAAAAGGTGAAGAACTTACAATGTATTTTGCTTTAAAAGGTCAGCCCACTTAGAGATGGAAGTGGGCAAAGAGGGTACCTTTTGGAAGGATCAAATTTTTCCTTAAAGGGAACTTTAAATCTACTCCAGCCCTTGAAAAAATGTACTTGTTACAACATGTGTCATTGCTTTCTTATACAACATGTAAAAGGTGTTTAGTCTCGAAAAAAAAATTAATGGCATATATTAGTAATGGAAATGAGCTGACCAGAAATAAGTTTATATATGTCTTATGAAATGTTTAGTTGTCTGAAAAATACTTTATCATGGTAGCTGATCAAGATAAGTGAGATACAAAATGCAGCCAAAGTAGCTTCATGAATTGACCTGTTGAATTAGGTTTTTGATAGTTTACCTGAATAATAATGTTTACCAAATATAGATGGAAATAATTTTTATTATACTGCTACTTTTGACAATAATTAATAGCCACTGTCAGCTGCTTCTGAAAGTCTGCTCCTAGTTGAACATAATAAAAAGCATACATAGCAGAGAATGACTTATGATTTGCCAATGTAGTAGAAATAACATATGCCACAGAGTCCATCACACCCAGCTTCAAATTTTGATTATGCCACCTACTAGAGGAGAGAGACTAAGGATGTTACCTCTCTCATCTTAATAAAATTGTTTTGAAAATGATATGGAGTAACACTTGTGAAGTACTTTCCCAATCCAGTGCTTGCCTGAAGCAGTTGGAACTCAGTAAGTCTTCTACAACCTAGATACATACTCTAAAATTGTGTCTTACATTTGACCCAAGCACTAGTAGAGAATTCAGATCTTCACTGTATCTGTTCAAGAAAATTAAATGCACTCTAATCCATAACTAGCTGCAATGTTTCCTAAATTCCTTCTTTTTTCCTCCAATATTTTTATGCCTTCACAGCTTCTCTGATGCCTCTCACTTAGTGAGAGGATAAATAAACCTCTCACTTATTTATCCCTTAAATAACAATTACAACTCATTTTTTACTAAACCCAGTTTACGTCATTAATGAATTAATTTTATTTATGGTTGGTGTCTGCAGAATGCTAGAAGCAACTAGATAGTTACACACAGAGAATTTCATTACAATTCATTCATGCAAAATAAAAGTAAATTGGGGTATTCAGTCTTCAATCTAAAGCTGGGATGGCTCTAAGGTTAGGGGAATTCTATTTGAAGATTGGAGAATCAGCCTGTAGAAGCTGCTAGAGACTGCAACACCCTTCCAACCTCCCCAGTGCTTCCCAATGTCTTGGCCCTGAGCTCCATCATTCAAACTTGATTTTGGTGTATGACCAAGGTAGACACAGAAGGAATTGGAGAGATTTCTTTAGGATACAAAAATGTCCAACATTGCTTAATAAATCTTGACTACAATTTGTTTCTTCTTCAACTTTGATATAGAACAAGACTTGTTCTTTAAGCTGTGTTCTACTGTCTGCCAATGAAAGGCTTATAGTGAACACAGACGTGGAGTACTCTTACCTATTTATTGATTTGCAGCTATAAATGCCCGTTCCTATCCACTTCGCTATACACTTGGTTCTAAATGAAGTCTTCCAAGGAAATCAAGTCACAATCACTTTAGGTTGGAAATCCTATAGACTTTCACTTAGGCTAATGCTTTCTCAACATTCAGGGCCTAACACGATTTCAACATGTGGATTCCATGAACTACCCAGAAATTTAAGTCTCTGCTCCTATCCCAGGCACAATATTGCCTAAAATTCTTTCGTTTCTGGCAGAGTGAAACCACTGTGAGTGGTTCCAAAGCTTGCTTAATTGCAAGCCACAAGAGGGCAGCCATGTCCCAGGGCTTCCATTTCTGTGGCCGTATGGGGCAGCATCCCCAAACCAATTTGAGTAGCTCCAACACTGACATCTCTCTATTCAAACTAGATGTCCATAGAGGTTGAGGTTAAAATTAGTTTTGATTTTTCAACTTTACAATTGAAGTTTGAAAATTATACATAACATTACATAAATCTGGCTTTCTTCCCCCAAATTCCAACATCAGTGTTGAGATTTATGTGTCTCTCTAAGTTGAAGTTGTATTCTCAGAACCATAACTTTTATGTTTAGACAATAGATACCTATTTCCCACAAAATCCTAATAGTGACATGAGAATTTATCTGGATCAAATCTAGGAATTTACATTTTAATCTGAGATGTGGTTAAGCATATTACCAAAGAGTTAAAATATCTAAAGAACCCCCAAAATGTAAAAGCTGGGACCCAACAAGACATCACCTTTAAAAGCGTTGTATTCAAATGGCCAACTAACAAATGAAAAAATCCTCAACATCACTAATCATCAGGGAAATGGGAATTAAAGCCACAATGAGATATCATCTTACACCAGTCAGAATGACTATTATTAGAAAGTTAAAAAGCAACAGACGTTGACGTGAATGTGGAGAAAGGGGAACATTTACACCCTGCCGATGGGAAAGTAAATTAGTTCAACCTCTAGGGGAAACAGTATGGAAAGTTCTCAAAGAGCTGAAATAGAACTTCCAGCAATCCCACTACTGGGTATCTATACAAAGGAAAAGATATCATTATATAAAAAAGACACCTGCATGTATATGTTCATCGCAGCTCTACTCACAATAGCAAAGTCATGGAACCAACCTAAGCGTCCAGCAGCAGTTAAAACGGATAAAGGAAATTTGGTATATATCCACTGTGGAATACTATGCAGCCATTAAAAGAATGAAATCATGCCCTTGCGGCAACATGGATAGAGCTGGAGGCCATTTTTCATTTTTGAGATGTAGTCTGGCTCTGTCGCCCAGGCTGGAGTGCATTGGTGCGATCTCGGCTCACTGCAACCTCTGCCTCCTAGCTTCAAGCAATCCTAGTAGCCGGGATTACAGGTGCCTGTCACCATGCCCGGCTAATTTTTGTGGCTTTTAGTAGAGACAGAGTTTCATCATGTTGGCCAGGCTGGTCTCAAATTCCTGACCTCAGGTGATCCGGCACATCTCGGCCTCTGAAAGTGCTGGGATTGCAGACGTGAACCACCACGCCTGGCCTAGAGGCCATTATTTTAAGTGAACTAACTCAGAAACAGAAAATAAAATACTGTATATTCTCACTTACAGGTGGGAGCTACACAATGGGTGCACATGAACATAAAGATGGAAATCATAGACATGGAGGACTCCAAACTAACTAACTCCTATGGCCATTTAAGTTTGAAGTTTCTTGTCTTAAACTATTCAGCTCCCAAGTTTATCATTACTTTATTCTTCCTGCAGTTTCCCTATACTTCCACTTCTCTCAATATCTTTAGCTAAAGGCCAAGAGTTTGTCATCACTTTCAGATAAAAGAGAGCTCTGTTTCTCCTCAGCCTAAGATAGATTCAAAGCATACCTCGTTTCCTGTTCCCCCTCCATACAATGCCATCGGTCTTATCACACACACACACAAACACACACACACATGCACACTCACAGTCCTGCACACACACATGCATCACACACACACACTGGGCAGCTCTGCTGCATTTTCATGGTGCCCTCCTTCTTCTCTTTTGTCATCTATCCTTTGTTTCCTTCCTTTTCCTTGGGTTAGTCAGTGGTTTCTCTAGCTTTGATTTCTTCATTGATTATTTTGCAAAATAGATGAGAGCTCAAAGGTTTACTATGAAAGGTTATGAATTAGTGATTTCCAAACCTGGTTCATTATTAGACTCCCAGTGAAATGTTAAAGAATACATATTGACAAGTTTGCTTGCATAGAGTAGTAGGTCTTGTGTGAAGTCAAGATAACTGTGATTTTGGGGGAAAAAAAGAGACCATACATAATTTAGATAGCTAAACCCTGTGCCTTTTAGCCTTAAATCCTCAGTATTTAGGACTAGCAGCTGTTAATATGTATATTGATTATCTATATTAATTAATTGATATTATAGCCAACAGACTAATAATTGGAGATGCTTACCCCTATGCGGTTGAGCAGAAAGTTAAACATTCCTTAAGGAAGCATTTCCTTATTACAAAAGATTTTGGGGAGATCTGAATTCATCAGAAATAAACAAATTTGACCAGGTGCGGTGGCTTATGCCTGTGATGCCAGCACTTTGGGAGGCTGAGGTGGGTGGATCACCTGAAGTCAGGAGTTTGAGACCAGCCTGGCCAACATGGTGAAACCCTGTCTCTATTAAAAATACAAAAATTGGCTGGGCATGGTGGCATGAGCCTATAATCCCAGCTACTCAGGAGACTGAGGCAGGAGAATCAACTGAACCTGGGAGGTGGAAGTTGCAGTGAGCTGAGATTGTATCGCTGTACTTCAGCCTGCCTGGATGACAGAGCGAGACTCCATCTAAATAAATAAATACATACATACATACATACATAAATAAATTTAAGGCAGGACTTAGATCTTTTAATTGCTATTGTGAAAAATGAACCTCTAAGAGATATACACAACATCAAGTTTAGTTGACTGTGCATTTGTCCATGTTAAGTTACTTCTTATTTATTTATTTATTTTTAGGAAACAACTTGCTGCAATAGTGTTACGTAGAATGTAGTTTGGAGAAATGACTGGCTTAGACGCTGACAGAGGGGTGCAATGCTACATGTCTGCTTGGGGATATTTAGACCAGATCTTTTCAACTCTGGCTGCATGTTATAATTACCTGGGGAACTCTTGTAACTCATTGGACACTAATTTAATCAAAATCTCTAGGGGTAAGACCAGATATTATAATTTTTAAAAAAGCTAACCCAGATGATTCCAAAAAAACTAACCCAGATGAGACTAAGAGTCATTGTTTCAAGACTATAAGGAAAATGTTAAATATATTCTAAATTATTGGCTATCAATAATGGCTAACATTTATTGTTATTTTCATGCTAAGCATCCTCCTCATATATTCTCTAACTGAATCCTATGGTTATTTTATGGAGAAGGTACTGTTATTATTCCCTGCCTTAGTCTGTTTGTGTTGCTATAACCAAATACTTAAGACTGGGTAATGTATAATAATAGTTATTTATTTCTAATGGTTCTGGAGGCGGAAAAGTCCAAGATCAAACTGCCAGTAGATTTGGCATCTCCTTCATAGATGGTGCCTTGTTGCTGTGTCCTTACCTGGAGGCAGTAATGTAAGGGCAAAAGAGACTCTAACATTGCCTTCAGTCTCTTTTATGAGGGTAGTAAACCCATTTTTGAGGGCTCTGCCCTCATGACTTCATCACCTCCTAAAGCCCCATCTCTTAACACTATCACATTGGTGATCAATTTCAACATAAATACTGGAGGGACATATACACTTAAACTGCAGCATTCCCATTTGTAGATGATAAAACCAGGGCATTAGAGAGAAAAAATACATCATTGAAGGACATACTTTTATGTTAGGGGAGTTCATATCTAGGCACATTAATGCCAGGACTTGAACATTTAACCATTATACTTTCCTGGTTTCCTGAACTCTTCATTTTGACAGATGTTCTGCATGCTTAAAAGTGACATATTATCTACATTTACTATTGTAAAATGCTAATAAGAAATTTAACTCCAGTGCTAAGTTCTACCCATAAAATAAAATACTTTAATATTTTGACCAATGTAAGATTTTATTTATTTTTTAATCTACTCAATCAGAGACTTCTGTTAATAGTTTTATACATAGAACATAACTAAAGTTATCTCTACTCCCCTCTCTCATTTTTCAAAGTGAAATAAGGAATTGATTTAGGCCAAATCTTCCTGCCAGTAAAAAGACATGAACATTGATTCAGGTAGTCAGATAATTCGCCCTTCTTTGTCTTGGGTGGTAAAAATGTTGTCACTGAATTCAAAATCAAACCTCTTTAATCTAATTATCATTTTGTTATTATAGCAAAACCTTATTTGAATGAACCCCAAATAATGGAACTTTTATATTATTATGGAAACCATTCTATTTCTCCCTCATTGAGAAGCAAGGGAAGAGCAAGCAATTTGAAATCTGAGGCCTTCGAAAGGTACATCACTATTGTTCCTTCCTCTGAAATTCTATTCTACTAATTATCTGCATATTTAAATAATGTTAGTTTTCTCTTGGAATCCTTTAGAAACCAACACAGAGCTGGCTGGTATGACCTCAGAATTAGAAAGACAGATAATCTTCCATTTGGAATTTAGGACATGCAAAATTGTATTGTTATTTATTCTTCCTTCTCTTTTAAACATCCATACTGTTGCTGCAATTAGATATTAAGTCTCTAGGGTTTGAACATTCTTTCTGTTTTGATTCTCAGCTCCTAGCAATAAATGACGGATTTCTTCTAGCAAATAAATGTAGCTGGGTGATGATGGGAACAGAATAGGACCAACCTCCTGTGCAAATGGCTTTTATAACGGTAGTAACTTATAAACAGATTAATATTCCTCAGGCATTTTAAGATAATGACTCAATAAAAATCATTAAATTATTGTTGATATATGTTTCCAATGCTATTCTTAATATTTTTTATCAAGTATTTATATTTTATACATTTGTTTATATATCGATATTATATGTATTTCATTTGTATGTATATAAAACATATAATATGCATTTAATTTGGTCTATTATAGTTTCATAGAAAATCTTGCTAGTCAAGGTAAAATAATAATTCTTACATTTCTTTAGTGCTTTTTATTATTAAACACCCGATTTAGTTGTTTCTTTGGATTTTCAGAATCTCTAAACTGAAAGCAAAGTAAGTCTTTACTTCCATGGGTCTCTTTGCTTAGAACACAATTTGCCCCGAAAATGAAGAAAGCAAATGGTGCTCATTCTAATAACCAGTTGTGATTTTACATAAAAATGAGTTTTCACTTGGGATGATTTGAAAACAGTCTTTCTGGTTTGAAAGAAAAAAAAAGGTTATTCTCAAAATATACATAGCAAAAAATAAATGACTGTGTAAGAGGTAAGCATGAGTATCATCACCGCTGAATTGTAAGGTAGCCTTTGGAGGGCCCTGGTACAAGCTGCTAGTGGTGCCTGGCTCTTTCATTGGTGGACATTACAGATGAATGCCCTGGGCTCCTGGGTTTTAAAGACTAACAATTGGAATCATCTATGAATTATCTGAAAACTTTTACCAAATACCAAACATGGTTTCTAAAATTGGTCTTTAAATATGTTCTTGTAAAGGAATTTCACACCTGATATCAACAAGTACCAATAACCATTTAATATGATAACTTCATACCTTAAAAGTGCCCGATCTTATTGTGTAACAGATAATTTCTATATTTAAGTATTTATCTTCTTTTCCTTCAACATAGAATTTCTCTTAATTTTGTCCTCTTTTTTTGACAAACTTCACATCTAACCCCTGCTCAGTAACTTCACTTCTTTAATTTCACAACTTGTAAATTGGGTACATGAATAAGACTTGCTTCATAAATATTGTATTAGTTACATAAGATGAAACATGTCAAGTAATTAATAGATTAATTTTCACATTCTGGGATCTCAAATAATTGTAGGTATTGTTAATAATAACAATTAAAATATATTTCAAAAGGGCTTTCTTCATATAACTATTTGTAAAGTCACATAAAGATAAATTATCATTTGGGGTAGTTATGAAACAATTTTTGGTGTACTTGAAAACATCTTCCAACTATATTTAAAGGATCTTTCAGATAATATAAAGAAAAATTTATTTCAGATAATGCAGAAAAACAATTTTATGCAAAATAATTTGCCTGATCTTTACAAAACCTTCCAAATTGGTATTACTAACCCCTTTTTACAAATGTGAATCTGAGCCTCCATGGGATCATCTGTAACCCGCCCAGTTAAAAGTTAGCTGAGCTGGAACTCAAACTCAGGCTTTGACTCCCAGTCCAGTGCTCCTTCCACTCTGCCATAGTTTGATATACAAGACCTTTTGTAACTTTGGCCACTCCTGCTTGTGAAGCACAACATTAAAGCTTTGCATACCATACTGTTTATTTTATTACCTTCTGTTTTTCAATAAGTAACAAATGATAGTGATCTTGGGGCTATCAATCTTTACTGGCTAGGAGTTACATTGGTAATTTGAAACCCAATTCTCTCTCACTCTTGAGATTCCTTTTACATTATGCCGTCTGCCTTGAAGAGGGACATCATTAGATACAATGGGGGAAGCTCCTCGCCATGTCTCCTGTAATGATGGGAACTTGCTGTTTATTTTAAAGTAAAGATTCCCCTCTCTTCCTCTTAGATTGTAAATCAAAACTTGATGGACTTCTGCCCTAGTGCTTCATTTTTTCCTCGTGGATACAGTCAGCCTCATAATTAAATATGATTTCCGTTGATGTTACAAGCTTAGAGAACACTTTGAGTTCACCTTTAGCAAATTGACTCCACGTCATGCATCTTGTGTCTTGCCCTTATTTCTGGCACCTCCTTCCTTTCCTGCTTTATGTTCTTTTTCTCTCATTCTTTCTATAAGTTTGAAATTATTTTTATTTTGCTACGCTGTATGCATATTTGTAAATACCTAAAATATTTCTGGAACAAATCAATCACGCAACTCCAGCTTTTGTATGTAGTTAATCATTTGATTCCTGGATACCTGGTTGTTCCAAAAAAAAAAAAAATCTAGGGATGCCATACATTTTATCTTGCTTTGCTTCAGCCAGCCAATTAATGGTATAACATCCTGAGGATCTGTAAGAGGTTTAGGACTGCTTCTGAGCAGCAACTATGATATAAAAAGATTAACTATCCCTGCAGAAAGTTGTAAACAGGTTTCTCTATGTGAGAATTGTTAGATCACAGAAGATTTTGCTGAGAAAATTGTAGGAAAAAAATACAACCTTTCTTACTAGTCATTTTTTGTAAGTAGACAAGGCATTAGAAGATTTTGCTGAGAAAATTGTAGGAAAAAATACAACCTTTCTTATTAGTCATTTTTTAATAGACAAGGCATTAAAAACTATACCATGGAAGAGAATGCTCAGCTGAAGACTGGATTGACTGCAAGCCCCAAGACTCTAAGTGAAATCTCTCATTCATAAATCAAATGTTTAGATGAAGATTCTGCTTAGAAAAAAAATTTTCATTCCTTTACATAATACTTTAGTCTCTTACAAAACATTTATTTAAAATATTTCAAATAGTGCCATCCAACTGCCTTCTCTTTCCGCTGACCTCCTACCCAGCCCCTTTAAATTGGGCAGCAGGAGATGTTGTACCGAACATATTATCTTTATAATTTCGCAGGCCCCTCAGCTGGAGTTCAGGATCAATTCTCACACTTTAATCCTATCTGCCAAAGAATTTTTAAACTACATAACTGACAAATAACCTCAGCTGTAATTTATGGATCTTTCCTCCATGGGAAATAGATAGTTATATCTGGTTTTTCATAAAAATTGCCTTATAACACTGTAAAAGCTGAGAGGTCTTATTAAGAACACTGACCACACACACACAACAGAGCAACATCAAAACAGCAGCCAGGTTTTGTGTCTTTAATGAAGGATACATTCCGTACTTAGTCTCATTAGATTTCTCATTCTCAGTCTAATGTTATTGTATTCCTTTGTTAAAATGTTTAAATTTCACTGATACTCTTCCAATTTCCTCTCCCAAAAGAATATTCTGGTCACATCATCATCTGCCTTCCTAATTAGAATATTATTACTTTAGTAAAAGCATGATATGTAATGTGTTTAGATGGTGGTGTTTATTGAGTTGCATATGTATATATGTAAACGATAGCAATTAAAAAATCTCACGTATATATCAAGACTCCATAATGCTTCCTTATGTATCCAATTGCTTATCTGATGTCCACATCCAGGCTTTTTAAGAGAAGGTCAGTATGTATAAAACTATATCATTATCCCTCCTTATACCTAGTCCTCTTTCCATGTTCATATTTCAGTGAATGCCATGACCATCTTGTTTTTCCTCAATGAGCATTTTAAGACACTATCTCCTAAATAGCCCCCAAGTCTGTCTGCTTCCCTTCTTCCCCAGTGTTATTGAAACCACTCCACTGAGTTAATATAATAGGCTCCCAAGCCGATTCTTCTCCTGGATTTTGTGGTCTTACGCTATTTCCACTCATTCTCCAAATGTAACCAGAAAGACCATCCCAAAGTGTAATACAAACATGTTAAACCCCCATTTAAAACCCTTTGGGGTGGTTGTTGGTCTACTTTATTTTTTATTATTTTAGAAGACATTTTAAACTATTTAACATGGCTACAGATTTCTTCCAGATTTGCTTCTTTCTTTAGCCTCATCATTCTCCTTCTGATAATCCATCGCTTTAGTCATATGAAGTTGTCTTTATTTTTACAATGGGTTTTGTATTTCTATTGACTCATTGTCATTCCTTTTTAGATAAGAAATCTTGTCCAGGGACCCTTTCCTCTACCAGAAGTAACTTAGGTATCCCTGCTGCTAGATACTTGGATATGATTTCCCCTGTTTTACTACTTGTCCACTGTATTTTAATCGTTTACCTTATGACTGTATCTCCCCACCAGATTGTAAGTAATCTGTGTCCTGTTCGTCTTCTAATGCACACTACCTAACACCCGTTACTCAATTCATACATTTTCAGTGCATTTTTTTCTCTTGTTCTCCAGCTTTCTTTTCATATCCCCTCAGTAGCAATTTATGTTATAGCCTCATTGTTTAAATTATGCTAGAAAGTACTTATATTAAAGATTCAATTTCTTATAAAAATAAAAATATACTAAATGACTACTAAATTCTGTCAAAAATTAAAGATACTTATTATAGGGACATCAAAATAAGGCTTAATTTGCGGAAAATATTTTTTATATTACTGAAAACAAGATATTTCAAACCTTAGCATATTTATAGGTTGTATCACTCCGTTTATTTTGTCTTTTTCTCATAGACAATATTTTTTTTCCTGTTGAACATATGATATAGCTATTATCTTGATTTATGTGCTGGAAATAATGAAGTTGGAAAAAGGCTTTAAGAAATAATTCTTGGCCGGGCGCGGTGGCTCAAGCCTGTAATCCCAGCACTTTGGGAGGCCGAGACGGGTGGATCACGAGGTCAGGAGATCGAGACCATCCTGGCTAACACGGTGAAACCCCGTCTCTACTAAAAAATACAAAAAAAAAAAAAACTAGCCGGGCGAGGTGGCGGGCGCCTGTCGTCCCAGCTACTCGGGAGGCTGAGGCAGGAGAATGGCGTAAACCCAGGAGGCGGAGCTTGCAGTGAGCTGAGATCCGGCCACTGCACTCCAGCCTGGGCGGCAGAGCGAGACTCCGTCTCAAAAAAAAAAAAAAAAAAAAAAAAAAAAAAAAAAAAAGAAATAATTCTTATGCCCGTTGATAAGTCTCGACTTAAAACTTCTGAAAGATAAACCTGTTTAATTTCAAAACAACCTCAGAATGTAGGCTTCAGGAACAATGGAGCATGGGCTTCAATTATAACCAATTTTATATAAAGATAGAATGCAATTCGTTCAAAAATTTTATTTTGACAATGGATAATACTGCCTGACATTACAAAATACTGCAAAATATTTTATAGTGGACTTTCTAAGTAACTTGTTTTAAATACTGAAATATTTATGTATACGTTCAGATAGCAAAAATAAAATATTGGTCATATTTTCCCATTTGGAAAACTTTAGTGTTTCTTTGAGTAACATGATAAAAATCTAAGTTTAACAAATAGAGTAAGTTTGTAGTTCATTCCCAGCTCTGTGACCCCTTGCTTGTCTTTTCCTGTTTAGTTTTTAGCTTACTTGGTTACATAACCATTGCTTTTGCTTAAAGGTCAGCCAAGAGTAAAGTTATATCTTGCTGGAGGTGAGATGTAAACAATGTCTGATCTTGCCCTGCCATTTTTCTTAAATCTTCCACAGAGCTGGGTGAAATTGTGCCAGTATTCATAAAAGAAGATTATGTTTTAGAATCTGTATTGTATTATTCAATAAATATTTCAAGGTGTCTGCAAACAGGGATTAATGGGTATTATATTTCAGGAAACTAGAAAAGTATCAACCCAAAGAATTAAATAAAACACTCATGTTTGATGCTCACATAAACTGTAACTTAAAATAAAATGTGTGTAAACTTCCCTTTCCTTTTGTTTCATTTTCTTGTCATAAGATAATACAGAATAAAATGAAATGAGACAAAAATGAAAAGAGATTTAAAAAATCTAAAATTGACCTTCACACTGAAAAGCAATGCCTTTCTTCAATCATCAGTGCTAATCGTCAGCAACGGTGTCTGTGTGCAATTAAAACATCTGGATGAAAAATGTATGCGTTAACATCTCAGCATTATCTTTCACTAACACTGCCCTGTACGCTAGTGCAATTGGAGGCATCTGGACATGAGGAGACAGTACTATAAAATATTTCAACACAAATTTTGGGTGTTGTATGTATTCAAATATCCAATTTTATTAAAATGACTGAATTTTATGGAAAAATTATTGGCTTTTAAAAACATATTCTATTTATGTCATTATTAGAAAAGAGTTTGTACATTATGAGTTTGATCTTCATCAATACTTGTACTTGAGAGATTCATTAGTGATCTTAAATGTGTTCTTTTTTAAAATTTTTGTGGGTTCATACATGTGTATATTTATGGGGTACATGAGATATTTTGATACAGGCATGAAATGCAAAACTGGAAAATTGCATCATGGAAAATTGGGTATCCATCCCCTCAAGCATTTATCCTTTGTTTTACAAACAATCCAATTATACTCTAGTTGTTTTAAAATGCACTATTAAATTATTATTGACTATAGTTTCCCTGTTGTCCTATCAAATACTGGGTCTTATTCATTCTAACTTATTTTTTTGTACTCACAAACCATTCTCCCTCCCTCACCCTGCTCCCCCTACTACCCTTCTGTCTTTGGTAACCATCCTTCTATTCTCTATTTCCATGAGTTCAATTGTTTTGATTTTCAGATCCCATACATAAGTGAGAACATGCCAAGTTTGTCTTTCAGTGCCTTGATTATTTCATTTAACATAGTGACCTTCAGTTCCATCCATGTTGCTGCAAATGACAGAATCCATTCTTTTTTAGAATGAGATTCTAGGTAGTACTCCATTGTGTATAAGTGCCACATTTTATTTATCTGTCCATCTGCTGTTGGACACTTAGGTTGCTTCCAAATCTTGGCTGTTGTCATCAGTGCTGCAACAAACATGAGAGAGCAGATATCTCTTCAACATACTGATTTTGTGGGGCGGAGGGGAAGATGGAGGGGGCAGGTATATAACCAACAGTGGGATTGCTGGATCGTACTGTAGCTCTATTTTTAGTTTTTCGAGGAACCTACAAACTGCTTTCCATAGTGGTTGTACTAACTTACATTCCCACCAACAGTGTACAAGGGTTCCTTTTTCTCTAAATCCTCACCAGCATTTGTTATTGCCTGTCTTTGGGATAGAGCTATTTTGACTAGGTGAGATGATATTTCATTGTAGTTTTGATTTGCATTTCTCTGATGATCATTCATGGTGAGCCCCTTTCCATACGCCTATTTGCCATTTGTATGTCTTTCTTTGAGGAATGTCTATTCAAGTCTTTTACTCATATTTAAATCAGATTATTAGATTTTTTTTCTATAGAGTTGTTTGAGCTGGTTATTTTCTTGTTGTTAATCTTTTGTCACATGGGTAGTTTGCAAATATTTTCTTCCATTCTATGGGTTGTCTCTTTATTTTGTTGATTGTTTCCTCCGCTGTGCAGAGGCTTTTTAACTTGATGTCATTTCATTTGTCCATTTTCCTTTGGTTGCCTATGCTGATGGGGTATTACTCAAGAAATTTTTGCCCAGACCAACGTCCTGGAGAGTTCCTTCAATGTTTTCTTGAAGTAGTTTCATAGTTTGAGGTCATAGATTAAGTATTTAACTCATTTTGATTTGATTTTTGCATAAGGTAAGAGATAAAGGTCAAGTTTCCTTCTTCTGCACATGGCTATCAAGTTTTCCTAGCCCCATTTATTGAAGAGACTGTCTTTTCCCTAGTATATGTTCTAGGCATCTTTGTCAAAAAAAAAAAAAAAAATTCACTGTAGGTGGATGGATTTATTTCTGTGCTGTGTTCTGTTCCATTGGTCTATGTTTCTGTTTTTATGCCGGTACTATGCTATTTGGTTTACAATAGCTTTATACTACAGTTTGCAGTCAGGTAATATGATTCCTCCAGTTTTGTTCTTTTTGCTTAGGATAGCTTTGGCTCTTTTAGGTCTTATGTGATTCCATACAAATTTCAGGATTTGTTTCTTCTCTTTCTGTGAAGAATGCCATTGGTATTTTGATACAGATTGCATCAAATCTATAGATTGGGTAGTATGAACATTTTAACAATGTTAAATATTGATTCTTCCAATCTATAAACATGAAATACCTTTCCATTTTTTTGTGTTCTCTTCAAATTCTTTCATCAGTGTTTTGCAGTTTTCATCGTGAAGATCTTTCACTTCTTCAGTTAATTCCTAGGTATTTAATTTAATTTGTGGCTACTGTAAATGGGATTACTTTTCTGATTTGTTTTTCAGAGTGTTCACTGTTGTCATATGGAAATGCTACTGATTTTCACAGGTTGATTTTGTATTCTGCAACTTTACTAACGTTGTTTCTCAGTTCTAATAACTTTTTAGTGGAGTCTTTAGGTTTCTCCAAATATAAGATCATATCATGTGCAAACAAGGATGGATAATTTAATTTCTTCCTTTTAAATTTGGATGCCCTTTATTTCTTCTCTTGTCTGATTGCTCTAACTAAGTCTTTCAGTATTATATGGAATAACAGTGGTGACAGTGGGCATCCTCGTTATGTTCCAAATCTTAGAGGAAAAGCTTTCAGTTTTTCCCCATTCACTATGATACTAGAGGTGGGTCTGTGTCATATATGGCTTTCATTTTGTTGATGTATGTTCCTTCTATACCCATTTTTTTAAAGATAGTTATCATGAAGGGATGACAAGCTTTATCAAATGTGTTTCCAGCATCAATTGAAATAATCATATAGTTTTTGTACTTAATTCTGTTGATATGATGTATCACATTGATTGATTTGCATATGATGAACCATCTTTGCATCCCCGGAATAAATCTAACTTGGTCACGATGAAAAATCTTTTTAATGTATTGTTGAATTTGGTTTGTTAGCATTGTGTTGAGGATTTTTACATCAATATTCATCATAGATATTGGCCTGTAGTTTTATTTTTTGATGTGCCTTTGTCTGGTTTTGATATCAGGGTAACACTGGCCTTGTAGAATGAGTTTGGAAGTATTCCCTCACCCTCTATTTTTCAGAACACTTGAGTATGATTAGTATTAGTTCTTTAAATGTTTGGTAGAACTCAGCAGTGAATCCATTGGGTCCCAAGCTTTTCTCTACTAGTAATCCTTTTATTACAGCTTCAATCTCGGTAATTGTTACTGGTCCGTTGAGGTTTTATATTTCTTCAAGGTTCAGTCTTGGTAGGTTTTATATGTCTAGGAATTTATCCATTAAAAAAAAATTTCCAGTTTGTTGGCATACAGTTGCTCATAGTTGCCACTAATGATCCTTTGAATTTCTGCAGTATCAGTTGTAATGTCTCCTTTTTCATCTCTGATTTTATTTATTTGGGTCTTCTCTCCTTTTTTCTTAGTCTGGATAAAGGCGTGTGAATTTTGTTTATCTTTTAAAAGAAAACAACCCAACTTTTTGTTTCATTGATCTTTTGTATTGTTATCTTCATTTCATATTCATTTATTTCTGCTCTGATCTTTATTGTTTATTTTCTCCTACTAATTTTGGGTTTGGTTTTCTCTTGCTTTCCTATTACTATAAGATACATCATTAGATTATTTATTAGAAGCTTTTCTTCTTTTCTGACGTAAGCACTTACAGCTATACATTTCCCTCTTAGTACTGTTTTCCCTGTATCCAACAGGTTTTTGTATGTTGTGTTCCCATTATCATTTTTTTCAAGAAATTTTTCAATGTCCTTCTTTGTTTTTTCCTTGACCCCATTAGTCATTCAGGAGCATATTGTTTAATTTCCATGTGTTTTTATGGTTTCCAAAATTCTTCTTGTTATTGACTTGCAGTTTTAGTCTATTGTGGTCAGAGAAGATGTTTGGTGTTATTTCAACTATTTTGAATATTTGTTTTGTTTTGTTTGTTTGTTTGTTTGTTTGTTTTGAGATGGAGTCTCACTCTGTCACCCAGGCTGGAGTGCAGTGGCACAATCTCGGCTCACTGCAAGCTCTGCCCCCCAGGTTCACGCCATTCTCCTGCCTCAGCCTCCCAAGTAGCTGGGACTACAGGTGCCCACCACCACGCCTGGCTAATTTTTTGTACTTTTAGTGGAGACAGGGTTTCACCATGTTAGCCAGGATGGTCTCGATCTCCTGACCTTGTGATCCACCCACCTCAGCCTCCCAAAGTGCTGGGATTACAGGCATGAGCCACCACGCCCGGCCTATTTTGAATATTTTAAGACTTGTTTTGTGACCTAACATAAACTTTATTCATGAGAATGAACCATGTACTGAGGAGAAAAATGTGTATTCTCTAGCCATTGGATGAGATGTTCGATAAACATCTATTAGGTCCATCTGTTCCTTAGTACAGATTAGTGTTTCTTTGTTGATTTTCTGTTTGGGAGATCTGTCCAATGCTGAAAGTGGGTTGTTGAAGTATGCAGCTATTATTGTATTGGTGTCTATCTCCCTGTTTAGGATAGATAACATTTGCTTTGTGTATCTGGGTGTGCCAGTGTTGGGTGCATATATATTTAAAATTGCTATATCTTCTTGCTGAATTGACCCCTTTATCATTATATAATGACATTCTTGGTCTCTTTTTATAGTTTTTGTCTTAAAATCTATTTTGTTTCATATAAGTATAGCTACTTCTGCTCTGTTTTGGTTTCCATTTATGTGGAATATTTTCTTCCAGCTTGTTATTTTCAGTCTATGTGTGTCTTTATAGGTGAAGTGTGTTTCTTGTAGGCAACAGATCACTGGGTCCTGTTTTTTTTTTTTTTTAATCCATTCAACCACTCCATGTCTTTTAATTGGACAGTTTAGTCCATTTACATTCAATGTAAGTAGGGACTTCTGTCATTTTGTTATTTGTTTTCTGGTGGTTTTGCAGTCTTCCCTTCCTTCTTTCCTGTCCTCTTTTGTAGTGAGGGTGGTTTTCTCTGGTAGTAGGCTTTAATTTCTTGCTTTTGAGTACCTATTGTATATTTTTCAATTTGAGGTCACCATGAGGCTTGCAAATACTATCTTATAATCCATTATTTTAAACTGGTAACACTGATTGCATAAACAAACATGCAAAAAGAGAACTAATATAAACTCTACACTTTAACTCAGCCCCCACCCCACTTTTTAACTTTTTTTGCCTCTCTTTATGTCTTACTGTACTGTCTATGTCATGAAAAGTTGTTGTAGTTGTTATTTTTGATTGGATCATCATTTAGCCTTTGTACTTCAGTCAAGAAAAGTTTCCACACCACAATTACATTGTTATACTATTCTGTGTTTTTCTGTGTGCTTACTATTACCAATGTGTTTTATACCTTTAGATTATTTCTTCTTGCTCACTAAGATCCTTTTCTTTCAGGCTGAAGAACTCCCTTTAGCATTTCTTGCAGGACAGGTCTGGTGTTGATAAAATCCCTCAGCTTTTGTTTATCTGGGAAGTTTTTTTATTTCTTCTTCAAGTTTAATGGATTTCACTAGATATGTTATTCTAGGGTAGAAGTTTTTTTTTTTTTTTTTTTTTTTTTTTTTTTTTCCAGCACTTTAAATATGTCTTGTCACTCTCTCCTGGCCTGTAAAGCTTCCACTGACAAGTCTGCTGCCAGACATACTGGTGCTCCACTGTATGTTATTCGTTTCTTTTCTCTTGCTACTTTTAGCATCCTTTCTTTATCCTTGATCTTTGGGAGTTTGATTCATAAATGCCTTGAGGTAGACTTCTTTGGGTAAAATCTACTTGCTATTCTATAGGCTTCTTGTACTTGAATGTCTTTCTCTAGGTTTGGGAATTTATTTCTTATTAGCCCTTTGAATATACTTTCCACCCTTATCTCTTTCTCTACTTCCCTTTTAAATCCAATAACTTTTATATTTGCCCTTTTTAGGCTATTTTTGAGATCTTAAGTTGTGCTTCATTTTTTTAAATTCTTTTTTCTTTTATCTTCTCTGACTGTGTATTTTCAAATAGCCTGTCTTCAGGTTCACTAATTCTTTCTTCTCTAATTGGTTCTGCTATTAAGAGACTCCAACTCATTGTTTAGCATGTCAGTTGCATTTTTCAACTCTTTAATTTCTGCTTGATTCTTTTGAATTAATTCAATCTCTTTGTTAAATTTATCTGACACAATTCTGAATTCCTTCTCTGTATTATCTTGAATTTTTTTGAGTTTCCTCAAAACAACTATTTTGAATTCTCTGTCTGAAATGTCACATATCTGTTTGTCCAGGATTGGTCCTTGGTGCCTTATTCAGTTCATTTGGTGAGGTCGTGTTTTCCTGGGTGTTGCTGATGCTTATAGATGTTTTTCATTGTCTGGGCATTGAAGGGTTAGCTATTTATTGTAGTCTTCACAGTTTGGGCTTGTTTGTGCCTGACCTTTTTAGGAAGGCTTTCCACATAGACAAATCCAAGCCCAATAACACTGTGGTTTTTGCAGACTCGAAGAAGTACTGCTTTGGTGGTCTTGGATAAGATCTGGAAGAAGTGTCTGGATTACTAGGTAGAGACTCATTCTTTTCTCTTACTTTTCCCCAAACATATGGAGTCTCTTTCTCTGTGATGAGCCACCTGGAACTGAGGGTGTGGTGATGCAAGCACCCCTGTGGCCATCACCACTGGGATTGCTCTGGGTCAGACCTGAAGCAGTACAGTACTGGGCCCTGCCCAAGGCCCTTTCCTTTATAATGGCGAGATCCCCCAGTCCTGAGTCTGTCCAGAGATACTGTCTGAGAGCCAGGAATTGGAGTCAAAACTTTAGCAATTTACCTGATGTTCTATTCTACTGTAGCTAAGCTGGCACTCAAACCATAATGCAAAGCCCTTCCCACTCTTTCCTCCCCTTTCCATGAGCAGAAGAGTCTCTCCCTGTGGCCACCACCACCACCATCAGTCCGTAAGGGGTTCTGCCAGGCCACTGTCAATGTTTGCTTAAAGCTCAAGGGCCCTTCCATCAGCTTGGATTGAATGCTGCCAGGCCTGGGCCTCACTCTTCAGGGCAGTGGGCTCCACCCTGTCCCAGGGCAGGCCCTGAAATACTGTCTGAGATCCTAGGCTTGGATTCAGGGACCCCAAGAGCCTGCTTATAGCTCTACCTCACTGTGGCCTAGCTGGTACATGATTTATGCTTTTGGTGATGGTGCTTTTTTGTGTATAGACAGCAGTTTAAAGTTGGTGTTCCAGTGGCGGGGGTGGGGATAGGTGGTAGGTGGTGGGGGAGGAGGTGAACAGTGCTCTGTCCCGGGTTTCTTATTTGTTGTAAAACTCATATAAAAGCCTAGCTGAATGTCTCATCCTGGTGTTTCTGTCTCTGTTCCTGCTTCAAAAAAAATTCTGTAAACAGTAGTAGGTTCAAGGAACCTACCACCATCTGAACTATCTTACAGTAATTTAAGAGGTTTTTTCTCCTCAGGTTAACCACATTCATTTTAGACAACACTCATTTTAGTGGCTGGTAACTAATCAACTGAAATATGTGATGGAACAAGTAATAGTGTTTTCTCCAGTTGTTTAGGAATTAAATTAAATTTAATAAATCGTATTTATACAGATTATAATAAAATGGAAGAATAGTTGTTTCCTTATAAAATATGGAATAGATAATTATTTCATAGTATTAGGAAAGAAAAAAAGACTTACGATCACATCTTCCCTATTCTCTTTGGTATTTAAATTTGTTCCCAGCATAGAACTCCTTAGCCATCCCACTTCAGCATTTCTGTAAAAGATGACCAATCACTTTCTCATATTTGTGAATTGTGTTTGCTAAGTCTTTATGGTCAGTCTAAAACTTCTTTCACCTACAATACAGAAAAGCAGTTGGAATTCTGTCTCTTCTATTTGGTAAGCTTCTTAAAAATTCTTTAAATGGGCCACGCGTGGTGGCTCACGCCTGTAATCCCAGTCCTTTGGGAGGCCGAGGCAGGCAGATCATGAGGTCAGGAGATGGAGACCATCCTGGCTAACACGATGAAACCCTGTCTCTAATAAAAAATACAAAAAATTAGCTGGGCATGGTAGCAGGCACCTATAGTCTCAGCTACTTGGCAGGCTGAGGCAGGAGAATGGCGTGAACCCAGGAGGTGGAGCTTGGAGCTTGCAGTGAACTTAGATCGCGCTACTGCACTCCAGCCTGGGTGACAGAGTGAGACTTTGTCTCAAAAAAAAAAAAAAAAAAAAAAAAATTTTAACGACTATCGTTTTCAGAATTTCCATTAATCTAAAAAATCTCAAACTGTTATGTCTTAGTTAATATAGTTTATTGCAACTTGGTACCACCTTTATATGTTTTAGTTTATAAATGTAATTTTTATTTAGTAAATCACTTACATATATTGCCTTTTGATGTATAAACTGACTTACAGTTTTGAGAATATTAAAAATTGGTGCATTTTAACTTCAAAAAATAATATACATAGAAAAGAAAATGAATCACACTGTGATGGTGATTAGGTAAAATATAATCTTTGCCTCAGGAAAAAAGAACAGAAGAATATGCCAAAATATGAATAGTAGAATGCCAGCCTAGTGAAACAATGTATACTGAGGAGCTCTAGTCAAAGACAGTGATTACTAAACCTATTCTTTCATTAGGATTACCTAAAACTTTGTTAAAAGACAATTTGCTCAGACTCCATCTTATATCCGTTGAATTAGAATCCCTGTGGGCATGGTTTTGTATTTGGAACCAACTGGTTTGAAGAGTAAAATATCTACTTGTTTCTTTAGAATGCTCTAATTTATAAAATTACCTTATAGGAACCAAACTTAATGTGTCCTTCACTTTTATTGAGAATGGCTATAAGAAATGGCCACCTATAGAACATTTCTGCATAATTCACAAAATTATCACTAAGAATAACATTTATTTTCCTGATGAATGGGGTGAGGATTTATATGCTCTAGACATTTGCTCCAAGCCCAGCTTAAAAGGTAAAGGTCAACATGAATGAAGATCATCAAACTTAGACTTTTGACATTCTTATTTCAAATGAGATTTCTGTGTGCCCTAAAAGGGTTAATTTGTATGTATATAAGTAGTCTAAATATATCAAAATTTTGTAATCCTGGTTTCTCTTCTGGTATTTCATTATATTAGAGACTAAAACTCTGATGTGTCCTATACCTTTCTCGACTTTGAATGACCCTGGCTAGTGAATACCTTTTATTTGGGAGGCCGAGACGGGCGGATCACAAGGTCAGGAGATCGAGACCATCCTGGCTAACACGGTGAAACCCCGTCTCTACTAAAAATACAAAAAATTAGCCAGGTGCAGTGGTGGGCGCCTGTAGTCCCAACTACACGGGGGGCTGAGGCAGGAGAATGGCGTGCCCGGGAGGTGGAGCTTGCAGTGAGCCGAGATTGTGCCACTGCACACCAGCCTGGGCGACAGAGCGAGACTCCGTCTCAAAAAATAAATAAATAAATAAAAGATTTAATATATTGCAACAAACAAACAAGGAACACAGGGTAAAACAGAAAAATTCTTTTGTTCCCAGATCCTTTTTTCCATTTACTTCTCCTGAGATAACATCAGAAGCACTGTTAATAGATTAGATGTGTTTCAACCATTACATTTTAAATGAAATTATTTTTCCACTATATGTGTTATTCTGTATCTTGCATTTTTTACCCAGCAATGTGCCGTAGACATTTTTCAAAGTTAATAAAATTTAAATTTACCCCTTCTAGATACTAATAAATTATTTGACCTTAAAAACTTGTTAAATTTAATCTAGTTGTATATTTTGTTCATAGGCATATATAAACAATGTTTTATTTTCTAGGCTAACTTATTTTTTATTATTTTGTCATATTCTATTCTTTTGGTAAGGTGCTGAGATGACTTCATTGTTGGACTATTTAGCATTTGAGATACTGGTTGATACAAAATGTACTTTATCTGTATTACATGCCTTTAATAAAATGGTAGGTAATGCTTTCTAATTTTTTGTCAATTTTTAAGCTGCAAAGTGATTTATGGATTCTGTTTTTCTAATTATATTCAACCTCTCATGCAGAAGCATTGTTCTTTCTCCCTTTAGTGCAATGACACCAGCATGTATCTTGTGCTTTTTGCAAATGGAATGTTTCTGGGAAAGGGGTTACAAAAGCAAACAGTTCTTAAATAATAATTGACATATTTATAGAAAGCTAGAAGGCTTTCCAGGAATAACTGCTACAAATGAGATTTTTTTAGGTTGTGTTTGTCTCTAATTATTTTCTCTCACTTCATTTGGATGAACCATGACCAATCTAACTGGATATCGTTTTAATAGCAAATTAAGCATTTAGAATTCAGACAGTGGATATCTTATAATATACATCCTGGTGCCAAGTAACCTTCCGTTTAACAAGTACGTTGCTATGATATGTGTTCATATCAGAGAACTCAATCAAAATTTGTAATTTCTTAAAACAAGTAACAATTCTAGTGAAGAATAAAAAAGTATTCTCTCTGGCTCTGAAATGGAGTTTTCTATATTAAAAGTGTATAACCTGAGTGCTCATGGCCAGAGAATAAGAATATATCAAACTGTAACATTACGAGAGGCTGGCTCAGGGAGTGCACCAGCCATAGGAAAAGAAAAAAAAAAAAAAAGGAAGGGCACGATTAACTCTCACTTACAAACTGCAAGCATATCATGCCCGCTGATCTAGATTTAGATCCAGGCTACAATGTATTTTACGTGAAGAAATTATTAAATTTGCACATTAGCCTACTTTTGAGTCATAATAAGTTTCTTTAGCAAAAAATGTCCCAAGAGTGAGAAAGGGATTCCAACTTTACCCCAGAGAGCAATGCAGTGATTAATTCTACCACCTGAAGCAAAAGAACTCAGAGCAAAGATCTACCTTCTATATGACAATCCCAACTGAGAAAAATAGTTTCTTTCCATGTTCTTTAATATGTTTTGTTTCGCACAATATATAAGTTTTCTAGTCTCCATATTATTGAACCATTCATGCTATATGAATTATCTTTCATATTTAAAGTACTTTAAAAATCTTAACAAACATCAACCTGAGCCATTCACCTCTCTCTGTATTTAATTCACGATTATTTGGTCTATTAGAAAGGATAATTTCTAGTGCTGTTTTGGGTCCTAAGAATGTATGTTTCCCATATGGAAGTTTTATTTTAAGTATCTTACTTCCAAAGGAATATATTCTTGAGTGTATAAGTCAGAACTGCTTTCCTAGTCACTGAACTGAATACTTACACTGAACAAAAGTTAAATTTGTTGTGTACTTCATATTCACAATTTCCTTTCTAAACTTTAAATTAGATGGAATATAATACTTGGAATTTAGTTTATTATTTGTGAACAAATCTAGAGATTCTGTTGAGCGTGTGTGTTTGGGGGAGGTGGTGGTGAGGATCAAGAGAACATGTCGAAAATGTTACTATAGTCCTAAACATTATTTAAAAAATTGCTTGAAAGCTAGCTTTTATCCATAGTAGTATACTGAGGTTACATTTTCAGATATTACTATTAAAGATTAAAAGTCAAAGGAAATGATCATTTTTCTGTCTTCAATCTCCTTGGTTTCACAGTAACATATATGACATCTTTGACATCTGTTTCCTATATCAATCAGAATTTTGGGTTACAAATTATAAAAAGCCCAACCCCAACTTGCTTAAGTGAAAAGAGAATGTATTGGCTCACAGAACTAGGAAGAAAACAGATATTCCTGGTCACTGAAGCCATGGACTAATGGAACTCTTGTCATCTCCATCTCTCCTTCTGTTTCTTTCTGTGTATTAGGATTTTTTTCTCCTACAACAAATAGATACACTTCATTTGGCACAGAATGAACGGTTATTTGCAGCTTGAGTCATTTTTACAGTTTATGAATCATAGAAAAAGATGATTTATCTTTTCCAGTAACTGTAAATCTCTGGGAATGACTCTAGTTGGGATCAACTTTGTTCCATCATGATTACTAATTATTAAGATGTTTTGATGAGGATTATGAATCTACATAGGAAAATTTATTTGCCCAGTTCTTATCAACGAGCCAGCCATTGTTATCAGTATCCTAATTGCCATTATAGTGCACTTAGCTTTGTGTCAGGCTCAAAGGGCTGATCTTCTGATTAGAGGAAATGAAGTTGTCAAGAAAGAGAATTAATAGAAAGGACCACTGTAGGAGACTATCCTGATCACTACATTCACTGGCTATTTATCACCCTGTCCTGACTCTTTCTTCATCCCCCAGGATACCCATTTCTTCACTTTTGTACTTTAAACCCTCTCTACTGGCTAGCACTTCTGAAGTATCTGATATCATTGATATGGCTTTGGTTTATTATTAATAGTATTGTGCATAGCTTACATTTACTAAGTGCTGACCAAATAATCCTTGCCACCACCCTGTAAGGAGAAAATTGAACCAAATTCATAGCAAGTAACTGGCCCATGGTGACACAGAATAAGTGACACAGAAAGAATTTGAATCAAGACAGTCTGAAATTGGTTCCTCCAGTCCTTCCCACCTTCCTAAGCTGCCTTTTCTTTTTTCTTTTTTCGAGACAGAGTCTTGCTCTATCGCCCAGGCTGGAGTGCAATGGCACCATCTCGGCTCACTGCAACGTCTGCCTCCCGGGTTCAAGTGATTCTCCTGCCTCAGTCTCCCAAGTAGCTGAGACTACAGGTGCTCACCATCATGCCTGGCTAATTTTTGTATTTTTACAAAAACAATGGCCATTCTTCCTTCCATAGAGACGGGGTTGCACCATATTGGCCAGGCTGCTCTTGAACTCCTTGCTTTGTGATCCGCCTGCCTAAGCCTCCCAAAGTGCTGGGATTATAAGCGTGAGCCACAGTGCCCAGCCATCTAAGCTTCCTCTTTTCATAAGAGGAGAAACAGTTGTGCCCATTCCCTCTTTGTCCAACTTCTGCCCATCATCTGAAAACTATTTCCAGTCTCAAAGTTTTAAGAAAGAGCTTCCTGAACACTATGGTCATTAATAATCTTGTCTTAACCTCAGTTTTCAAATACAACATCTTACCCAGAGATATATGATTCCAAAAATGGAAACTTCTATGTGAGCTACAAGGATTTTTGAAAATAATAAGATAGTCAGAGTTTGGAAAGGCGAAGAGAAGAAATATAACCTATTATGCAGAGGTATGTCACAAGCCTGGGTACAACCCAGGAGTGAATGTGGAGTGCCAGAGGAATGGTGGGGACCACCCCTCCACGCTGGAGAAAGCCAGCAAGACAGGAGATTTTGACAGGTTGTAGGTTTTGATCTTTCTTTCTTTCTTTCTTTCTTTCTTTCTTTCTTTCTTTCTCTTTCTTTCTGTCTGTCTTTCTTTCTTTCTTTCTTTCTCTCTCTCTCTCTTTCTCTCTCTCTCTCTCTTTCTTTCTTTCTTTCTGATTTTGACAGATTGTGGATATTGATCCTTCCTTCCTTCCTTCCTTCCTTCCTTCCTTCCTTCCTTCCTCCCTTCCTTTCTTCCTTCTTTCTTTCAGAGATTTTGACAGAATGTGGATTTTGATTCCTTCCTTCCTTCCTTCCCTCCTTCTTGCCTTCCTTCCTTCCTTCCTTCCTTCCCTCCCTCTTGCCTGCCTTCCTTCCTTCCTTCCTTTCTTCTTTCCTTCCTTCTTTCCCTCCTTCTTGACTTCCTTCTTTCCCTCCCTCCTTCCTTCCTTCCTTCCTCCTTCCTTCCTTCCTTCCTTCCTTCCTTCCTTCTTTCTTTCAGCAGTCTTGCTCTGTCACTCAGGCTGGAGTGCAGTGATGTTAACAGAGTTCACTGTGACCTCAAACCCCTGGGCTCAAGCGATCTACCTGCCTCAGCCTCCTGAGTAGCTAGAACTGCAAGAAGCCACCACCATGCCTGGCTTTTTTTTTTTTTTTTTTTTTTTCCGTAGGCACGAGGCCTTACTCTGTTGTCTAGGCTGGTCTCAAACTCCCGGCTTCAAGTGATCTTCCCACCACAAACTCTCAAAATGCCAGGATTACAGGCATGAGCCACTATGCCTGGCCTTGACTTTTATCATGAATGAAGCTGTTAAAAGTAAAATATTAGAAAAGTCACAAATATTAATTCAAAGTTTCAGGAAGAATTAATCCATATTTGGGTAATATCTATAATTGATTAAAAGAGAAAAACAGAGCCAGGAAAACTAGTGGAGAATCTATCATAGCAATCCAAGTATGGAGTAATGAGGGCTTGAAATGTGGTGTTAGTGGGGAGAATGAAAAAAAAAACAAAAAACAACTGTGTTGATTCACAAAGCACTTGGAGGAAGACAGTAAGTAGCTTGATGAGTCATAGGTTAAAGTCAAGATGATTGGGAAATAGTGACTCACATCCACTTAGGTTGGTCAACTCTACGTGCTTCTTTGAAGTGTTTCTCTCTTAGTGGGTTACCAACAAATGAGGAGCTTTGTACTATGATGTCCCTGTTAACTTTGCTTCTTACTCTGAAATGCAGATTGTCTTTTGTAATATTGTAATGAGAATGGTGACTTTATTAATTTTTGTAGTGTCACCATCCTTGTTGTCCAGGTATACAAGCATATTTTTGAGGGCTGACTTATACGCAATTATGGATTACTTGATTCTGATTTTTTCCAGCCCTTACTGCTCTTCCCTGACTATTCACTGAGGGGGAAGAAAATAGTAGAAGGAGAATTATGGAGTTTCATGCAATAAGGGATTTCATATATTTTCAGATGTTTAGTTACATAAGGTATAAGCTCTGTGTTCACAATTCCTAACTTGGGAAAATAAGGACTTTACTTAGACTTAGGCCATCTCCCACTCTTCCCCAGGCAGAAGTAATTAATTCTCTTTAATTATTTCTTTTGATTATTTCTTTATTACACTTTTTTTCTTAGTTTGATGCATAATTGCGGTCACTTACCGTTAAGTTTTGAGTCCTCGAGGAGAGTATTTACACCTGGAAGCCAGACTTTTAGGGCAGCTTCTCAAAAGTTTTTAGAAAGAGATGGAGAAAAGGAAGGAAGAGAAAGAGAAAAAGAACTTGTATGTAAGGAGATGCAGTTATGTGTATATATGCATACATATATACATATACATAAATATACACACACATATACATGTGGTCAAAGAGAAAAGAAAACTTGACTAATAATGAGTATGAATTATACATAGTTAATACACTACAATGTGTGTGTGTGTGCGCGCACACACACACACAGGGCGCCTGTCTGGTAAAAGACTAAGAAATTATCTATTATGAATGTTTTATTTTTAAAGTGTTTGCGTATATCTATGGTATTGACAATGTTAGAGAAATGACAGTCTTTCTGTTGCCTTTTGCTAGTTCCGGACATAAGAAGATTCCTCCTTGAGCAACATAGTGTTGTTTTATCAGAAATGAAGCTGATGGTGAAGTGATAAATCATTTTCTGTAGAACTGATGCTTCAGTCAAGAGACAATGACAATGAGGTGGAGCCGAGTTGTTGGGGTGAGTGAACTGTAGCATCTTTCTAAAGCACTACAGCCACCCAGTTCTATTTATTTGTGAGTACAGTTGGTCCTTGACATCTAAAGGGAATGCGTTCTAGGATCCCTGTGGATACCCAAATCTTGAATGCTCAAGTCCCTTAAATAAAATGGAGTCGTATTTGCAAATAACCTACACATATCCTCCTATATACTTTAACTCACCTCTAGATTATTTATAATACCTAACACAATGCAAATGCTGTGTAAATGTTAGTTCTAAAATTTATATAAGTATATTTAATACTTTGACCTGCCGTTGTTTGAGTCCTCAACTGCAGAACACAGTTATGGAAGGACAGTCATATTCACGAAACAGCTCCATATTTTCTGTGTATATAGATACCATTTGATGTTGCACACTTTGTCTCTTTTATGCACTCTATTGTGTATTATCTCACTTACTGTTAAATAATTTAAGGCAGAATCATGTCTTATTTGTTTTGAAGTTCTGAGCAGTGTTTAGCTCAATCCCTAGACTACAGCAGCTATTTTTATATATTAAGTAAACTGAGTTGAGTTAAATGAACCAATGCTGTATAAATTAAATTTTATATGAAGTATATACATTCAATATATGACCTATCAAAAGTTTGCATGTTTTCTGTTTCTTTTCTTCTTTTCATTGTTTTTGATCAACAGGTACTGACTACATTTCTCCAACACTGAGATCAGTGTTAGAAATTTTGAAAATTGACTGAAAAAATATTTAAAAACTCACCAAAACATGGTAACTACTCTCAAGGAAATAACTTTCTTTTCTTTTCTTTCTTAAATTTTACTTTAAGTTCTGGGATACACGTGCAGAATGTGCAGGTTTTTTACATAGGTATATGTGTGGTGTGCTGCACCTATCAACCTATCATCTAGGTTTTAAGCCCTGCGTGCATTAGCTATTTGTCCTGATGCTCTCCCTCCCCTCACGCCTGCCCCAATAAGCCCTGGCATGTGTTGTTCCCCTCTCTGTGTCCATTTGTTTTCATTGTTCAACTCCCACTTATGAGTGACAACATGCGGTATTTGGTTTTCTCTTCCTGTGTTAGTTTGCTGAGGATGATGGCTTCCAGCTTCATTCATGTCCCTGCAAAGGACATGATCTCATGCCTTTTTATGGCTGCATAGTAATCCATGGTGTATATGTGCCACATTTATTTTATCCAGACTATCACTGATGGGCATTTGGGTTAGTTCCAAGTCTTTGCTATTGTAAATAGTGCTGCAATAAACATATGTGTGCATGCGTAGTCATAGTAGAATGATTTATAATCCTTTGGGTATATACCCAGTAATGGGATTGACATGTCAAATGGTATTTCTAGTTCTAGATCCCTGAGGAATCACCACACTGTCTTCCACAATGTTTGAACTAATTTACATTTCCACCAACAGTGTAAAAGCATTTCTATTTTTCCACAGCCTCACGAGCATCTGTTGTTTCCTGACATTTTACTGATTGGCATTCTAACTGGCATGAGATGGGTATTTCATTGTAGCTTTCATTTGCATTTTCAGTGATGTTGAGCTTTTTTTCATATGTTTGTTGGTTGCATAAATGTCTTCTTTTGAGAAGTGTCTGTTCATGTTCTTTGCTCACTTTTTGATTTTTTTCTTTTTTCTTGTAAATTTGTTTAAGTTCCTTGTACATTCTGGCTATTAGACCTTTGTCAGATGGGTAGATTGCAAAAATTTTCTCACATTGTGTAGGTTGCCTGTTCACTCTGATGATAGTGTCTTTTGCTGTGCAGAAGCTCTTAGATCCCATTTGTCAATTTTTGCTTTTGCTGCAATTGCTTTTGGTGATTTCATCTTAAAATCTGTGCCCATACCTATGTCCTGAAAGGTATCACCTAGATTTTCTACTTGGCTTTTTATGGTTTTGGATTTTACATTTAAGTCCTTGATCCATCTTGAGTTAATTTTTGTATAAAGTGTAAGGGAGGGGTCCAGTTTTAGTTTTCTGCATATGGCTAACCAGTTTTCCCAGCACCATTTATTAAATAGAGAATCCTTTTCCCATTGCTTGTCTTTGTCAGGTTTGTTGAAAATCAGATGGTTGTAGATGTATGGTGTTATTTCTGAGATCTCTATTCTATTGCGTTAGTCTATGTGTCTGTTTTGGTTCCAGTACCATGCTGTTTTGGTTACTGCAGCCTTGCAGAATACTTTGAAGTCAGGTAGCGTGATGCCTCCAGCTGTGGTTTTTTTTTTTTTTTTTTTTTTTTTTTGCTTAGGATTGTCTTGGCTATACAGGCTCTTTTTTGGTTCCATATGAATTTTAAAGTAGTTCTTTTCTAATTCTGTAAAGAAAGTCAATGGTAGCTTGATGGGGATAGTGTTGAATCTATAAATTACTTTGGGCAGTATGGTCATTTTCATGATATTGATTCTTCCTCTCCATGAGCATGGAATGCTTTTCCATTTGCTTGTGTCCTCTCTTATTTCCTTTAGTAGTTGTCTGCAGTTCTCCCTGAAGAGGTCCTTCGCATCCCACTTACAACTTACAAAGTTGTATTCCTAGGTATTTTATTCTTTATGTAGTAATTGTGAATGGGAGTTCACTCATGATTTGATTCTCTGTTTGTCTATTATTGGTGTATAGGAACGCTTGTGACTTTTGCACGTTGAGTTTGTATCCCGAGACTTCACTGAAGTTGCTTATCAGCTTAAGGAGTTTTGGGCTAAGATGATGATGGAGTTTTTAAATACAGAATCATGTCGGCCACAAACAGACAATTTGACTTCCTCTCTTCCTATTTGCATACGCTTTATTTCTTTCTCTTACCTGATTGCCCTGGCCAGAACTTCCCATACTATGTTGAATAGGAATGGTGAGAGAGGGCATCCTTGTCTTGTGCTGGTTTTCCAAGGGAATATTTCCAGCTTTTGCCCATTCAGTAAGATGTTGGCTGTGGGTTTGTCATAAGTAGCTCTTATTATTTTGAGATATGTTCCATCAACACCTAGTTTATTGACAGTTTTTAACATGAAGGGATATTGACTTTTATCAATGGCCTTTTCTGCATCTATTGAGATAATCATGTGGTTTTTGTTTTTGGTTCTGTTTATGTGATGGATTATATTTATTAATTTTCATATGTTGAATCAGCCTCAGATCCCAGGGATGAAGCCAACTTGTGGTGGATAAGCTTTTTGATGTGCTGCTGGATTCGATTTGCCAGTATTTTATTGAGGATTTTTGCATCGATGTTCATCAGGGATATTGGCCTGAAGTTTTCTCTTTTTGTTGTGTCTCTTCCAGGTTTTGGTATCAGGATGATGCTGGCTTCATAAAATGAGTTAGGGAGGAGTCCCTCCTTCAATTGTTTGGAATAGTTTCAGAAGGAATGATACCAGCTCCTCTTTGTACCTCTGGTAGAATTTGGTTGTGAATCTGTCTGGTCCTGGGCTTGCTTTTTTTTTTTTTTTGGTTGGTAGCTTATTTATTACTGTCTTAATTTTAGAACTTGCTATTGGTCTATTCAGGGATTCAACTCTTCCTGGTTTAGTCTTGGGAGGGTATATGAGTCCAGGAATTTATCCATTTCTTTTATATTTTCTAATTTATTTGTGTAGAGGTGTTTACAGTATTTTCTGATGACAGTTTGTATTTCTGTGGGGTCAGTGGTAACGTCGCCTTTATCATTTTTGTTGTGTCTATTTGATTCTTCTCTTTTTTATTCTTTATTAGTCTAGTTAGTGGTCTATTTTGTTAATTTTTTCAAAAACAATAGCTCCTGGATTCATTGATTCTTTTGAAGGGTTTTTCCTATCTCTACCTCCTTTAGTGCCACTCTCATCTTAGTTATTTCTTGTCTTCTGCTAGTTTTTGGATTTGTTTGCTCTTGCTTCTCTAGTTCTTTTAATTGCGATGTTGGGGTGTAGGTTTGAAATCTTTTTAGCTTTCTGATGTGGGTATTTAGTGCTATAAATTTCCTTTTTTTTTTTTTTTTTGACAGAGTCTTGCACTGTCGCCCAGGCTGGAGTGCAGTGGCACAACCTCGGATCACTGCAACCTCCGCCTCCCAGGTTCAAGCGATTTTACTGCCTCGGCCTCCTGAGTAGCTGGGATTATAGGCTCACGCCACCATGCCTGGCTACGTTTTTGTATTTTAGTAGAGATGGAGCTTCACTATGTTGTCCAGACTGGTCTCAAACTTCTGAGCTCAGGCAATCAGCCCACCTCAGCCTCCCAAAGTGCTGGGATTACAGTCGTGACCCACCATGTCCAGTTAAATTTCCCTTTTAACACTGCTTTAGCTACACCCCAGAGATTCTGGTATGCTGTCTCTTTTTTCTCATTGGTTTCAAGGAATGTCTTGATTTCTGTCTTAATTTCATTATTTACCCCAGAGTCATTCAGGAGCAGGCTGTTCAATTTCCACGTAGTTGTGTGATTTTGAGTGAGTTTCTTAAAATTAAGTTCTAATTTGATTGCACTGTGGTCTGAGAGACTGTTATTATTTCAGTTCTTTTGTATTTGCTGAGGAGTGTTTTACTTCCAATTATGTGGTCAATTTAAGGATATTTTAAGTGCCATGTGGGACTGAGAAGAATGTATATTCTGTTGATTTGAGGTGGAGAGTTCTGTAGATATCTATTAGGTCCACTTGATCCAGAGCTGAGTTCAAGTCCTGAACATCCTTGTTAATTTTCTGTCTCATTGATCTAATAGTGACAATGGGGTGTTATGGTCTCTCACCACTATTCTTTGGGAGTCTAAGTCTCTTTGTAGGTCTCTAAGAACTTGTTTTATGAATGTGAGTGCTCCCATATTTGTTGTATATATATTTAGGATAGTTAGCTTTTCTTGTTGAATCGATCCCTTTTCCATTATGTAATGCCCTTTGTCTTTTTTGATCTTTGTTGGTTTAAAGGATATTATGTCAGAGACTAGGATCGCAACCCTCACTTTTGTCTGCTTTCTATTTATATGGTAAATTTTCCCTTTATTTTGAGCCTGTTTGTGTCTTTGCATGTGAGAGGGGTCTCCTGAATACAGCACACTGACAGGTCTTGTCACTTTATCCAATTTGCCAGTCTGTGTCTTTTAATTGGGACCTTTAGCCCATTTACATTTAAGGTTAATATTGTTATGTGTGAATTTGATCCTGTCATCATGATGCTAGCTGGTTATTTTGCCTGTTAGTTGATGCAGTTTCTTCACAGTTTCATTGGTCTTTATAGTTCCGTGTGTTTTTGCAGTGGCTGGTACTGGTTTAAAAGAATAACTTTCGTGTCACATAATGTCAACCCTATCTCAATTTTATTTGCCTGGTGGGTTTCTACTTATTTGTAGATTATTTGTCTACATCTAGTTTTTCACAGTAATTTTATTCTCTATAAAGAGTAGAAATTTAACAATTTTTTTTTGTCAGAATTGAAACATCTGCCTCCATCTGTCATTTCTACTTTCATTCTTTACTTAATCTCTCCCTATTTAAAATAAAGATGCAATTAAATTATGTCTTTAAACACTAACATGAAAAATAGAATGAAAAAAATTCAGAAGAAGAGATGGAGGATATGACAATCCCTAATACCTGCCTAAAGTATGAACATCCAAGAATGTTTGTTGTGTGGGTTTGTGCCATTTCTGTACCTAACATTTATTAACAGTTTGAAGAGACAATTTGGAATGTCTACTTGGTCATCAATTAAGAAATATCTCATGACACTTGAGGTTGTATTACTCTATGAATTTTACTCTTGTAAAAATGTTAAAAGCTAACAGATTCTGGTCAGATAGTACCATGTTACAGATGAGGTAACACTGGCACAAGCCCCAGTGATAACAAAGATCATTTGCAAGGTGAAAGAAGAAATTTGAACAGAACCCCAAATCCATGACTCTCATCTAGTCTGGGGATCTTTGTATTGTGCTATGCTTCTAAACATGCCATGTAATGTATTTTACTATTTCATTGTATATGCCATCTATCTTTATTGTCACAGCAATTTTAACACAATTGGATAAATACAGCTTTGTCTACCTGCACTAGTTGAGGTTACAAAAAAGAATAACATTTTAAGATAGTCATTAATTCATTCATTCAGAGACATTCAGAACACCTACTCTGGGCCAGGCACCATGAAAGATACAGAAAGTATCCTGAAATGTAAGACAGACATGACTTCTTCTTCTGACCTCTAAGAGCTGAGAAGCTTGTGCACTGTTTTTGCACCCTCCAGCTCCATGAAAATGCATCAAGGATCATGCCTAAAACTGAAGAAGTTTCCCCAGACCCATAAAAAAAATTTAAAGTGATTCATTTATTGACATTTATCTGTTTCACACATGGTCTT